>NC_056461.1:45456385-45593885 GCF_018296145.1 Oncorhynchus tshawytscha
AATGTTGAACTGGAATGCAAAAATGTGTTGACGTTACTGGCCACTGTTTTTACTGGCCCCGGGCTAGCGGGCAATTAATGTCGGACACTGGATGCTAGCTAGCAGCTGGCAGGCTTCAAGCTAAATCACCGGAGAGCGATATGTAGAGATGTTGTTTATTTCTTCCATCCATCTCCCTGTCTATCAGTCTGTCTGCCCCAGGTTCCTAGTGTGTCTGTGTCTGCCCCCCGTGTTTCCCAGTGTCGTCTGCCCCCCCCGTGTTTCCCAGTGTCGTCTGCCCCCCGTGTTTCCCAGTGTCGTCTGCCCCCCCCGTGTTTCCCAGTGTGTCTGCCCCCCGTGTTTCCCAGTGTCGTCTGCCCCCCGTGTTTCCCAGTGTCGTCTGCCCCCCCCCCGTGTTTCCCAGTGTCGTCTGCCCCCCCGTGTTTCCCAGTGTCGTCTGCCCCCCCCGTGTTTCCCAGTGTCGTCCCCCCGTGTTTCCCAGTGTCGTCCCCCCCCCCCGTGTTTCCCAGTGTCGTCTGCCCCCCCCGTGTTTCCCAGTGTCGTCTGCCCCCCCGTGTTTCCCAGTGTCGTCTGCCCCCCCCGTGTTTCCCAGTGTCGTCTGCCCCCCGTGTTTCCCAGTGTCGTCTGCCCCCCGTGTTTCCCAGTGTCGTCTGCCCCCCCGTGTTTCCCAGTGTCGTCTGCCCCCCCGTGTTTCCCAGTGCCGTCTGCCCCCCGTGTTTCCCAGTGTCGTCTGCCCCCCGTGTTTCCCAGTGTCGTCTGCCCCCCCGTGTTTCCCAGTGTCGTCTGCCCCCCGTGTTTCCCAGTGTCGTCTGCCCCCCGTGTTTCCCAGTGTCGTCTGCCCCCCGTGTTTCCCAGTGTCGTCTGCCCCCCCGTGTTTCCCAGTGTCGTCTGCCCCCCCCGTGTTTCCCAGTGTCGTCTGCCCCCCCCAGTGTTTCCCAGTGTCGTCTGCCCCCCGTGTTTCCCAGTGTCGTCTGCCCCCCCGTGTTTCCCAGTGTCGTCTGTCCCCCCCGTGTTTCCTGGTGTCGTCTGCCCCCCCCCCGTGTTTCCCAGTGTCGTCCGCTTCCCGTGTTTCCCAGGTAGAATAATTTTGGAATATTGATGAGCTCATTTTGTCAGAAACACCTACAGCCTCGTGATCACTATGGTGCACATCAGCAAGATGCCACCTCTTCAAGGACCAAGTGTTCAGTTTGAGATTTAGCCTATGACTGTGGTGGATAGACCTTAATCGCCCTCTAGTGGTCATACTTAATAGGACCATGTTCTGCATTGTGAATTTCTGAGAAAAAAAATCTCGTTCTATCTTTTTTTTTTTTTCATTTGTCACTTTCCTAGTGTGTGTGATACTCATGGGTGTGTATGTCTCAGGGTGAGGCTGCTGGTGAACAGACAGACAGGAGAGGCTGTAGCGGTGAAGGTTATTGATACGTCTCAGGGGAAGGAGTGTTCTGAGAACGTCAAGAAAGAGATCTGCATAAACAAGGTACTTATCTGACTGTCTGGTCAAAGTAGCCAACCTTTGCCTTGATGACAGCTTTGCACACTCATGACCTTCCATGAGCGTGGTATTTAATTTTGAACTCAAATAAATGAGCCCAATCACTCCTCCATGACAACACAATCATAAACAGAGTAAGGGGGAATCCAAGTCCTATTCCTTAAGGTTTTTATTTATTTAACTAGGCAAGTCAGTTAAGAACAAATTCTTATTTACAATGGCGGCCTACCAGGGAACAGTGGGTTAACTGCCTTGTCCAGGGGCAGAAGGTCATATTTTTACCTTGTCAGCTCAGGGATTTGATCCAGCAACCTTTCGGTTACTGGCCCAATGCTCTAACCACTAGGCTACCTGCCGGGTTATAGGGGTATAACATTTATTGGAATGACTGTAATTCTGATAGAATTAGCTTTTTAATGAAAAGAGAATTTAATCATATTACTATATGTAGTAGAAAGCAATGGGTTAAAAGAAGCCTACATAACCAACCCATAAAGTAAAATTTAACATCCATATGGCCAGCTATGTAAGCTTTAACATTGCAGGATAAATTAATAGATGTTGTTCAATTGGTAACATACATTTGTCTTCTAATGCCTCTTAAGGGGAAAGTAATCTAAAAGTAACTGAATTTAATCAGATTACGTTACTGAGTTTGGGTAATCCAAAAGTTACGTTACTGATTACAATTTTGGACAGGTAATTGTAACCGATTACATTTAGAAAGTAACCTACCCAACCCTGGTCAGGCATTCATGTCTGTCTGTCTGTCTGTCTGTCTGTCTGTCTGTCTGTCAATCAAATGTATTTATAAAGCCCTTTTTACATCAGCAGATGTCACAAAGTGCTATGCAGAAACCCAGCCTAAAACCCCAAACAGCAAGCAATGCAGATGTCGAAGCACGCTGGCTAGGAAAAACTCCCTAGAAAGGCCAAAACCTAGAAAGAAACCTAGAGAGGAACCAGGCTTTGAGGGGGAGCCAGTCCTCTTCTGGCTGTGCCAGGTGGAGATTATAACAGAACATGGCCAAGATGTTCAAACGTTCATAGATAACCAGCAGGGCCAAATAATAATCACAGTGGTTGTAGAGGGTGCAAGAAGTCAGCACCTCATGAGTAAATGTCAGTTGGGTTTTCATAGCCGAGCATTCAGAGGTTGAGACAGCAGGTGCAAAAGGGAGAGAGTAGAAAACAGCAGGTCTAGTATGCCTGTCTGCCTACCTATCTCCGTCTGCCTACCTGTCCTGCCTGCCTGTCTGACTTATGTCTGTCGTTTATTTATCATCTGGAAAATATATATATTGGTCATTGATTCAAATTTTTATTTTTTTAAATCGATGACCAGTATGTCATTTTTTTTTGCTTTCTCATGGATTTCTTGGTTGTGTGTTTTGTTACAGGTTCTGTCCCACCCTAACGTAGTGCGTTTCTTCGGCCACCGGAGGGAGGGGCCGACTGTCTATCTGTTCCTGGAGTACTGCAGCGGTGGAGAGCTATTCGACAGGATTGGTGAGACTGACAGAGCCAGCAGCCAATCACAACAATGAGATTGGTAGATTGAATCCTATCACAGGCTGGGGGTCATCTAAAACTTAAACTCTACTTCTCTCTCTCTCAGAGCCTGATTTGGGGATGCCAGAGAGAGAAGCTCACAGGTTTTTCCAGCAGTTGATGGCAGCTGTGGTGAGTGACAGTTATCTAGGAGGGTTAGAGGTCGGGGTTAAAGGGTCTACACACGTTAGGGAGTTGTTGCAATGTCCTTTTTGTCAATACGCTCCGGCATTCGATGTTATTCTGTGCTACCTGAAAAGTGAAACGTGCCCTATCATTCCTTGCGGAGCTGTGAGGGTAGTGTTGTCGCTTGGTTCCTTGATCTATATGCTATTCATTATAGTAGCAGATACAATCTCAGGAGGACGGTCACGTGCGCTAGCAAGGCAGAGGTCCCGAGTTCACACCAGGTATTCTCTGAATCGGGAGGAAGTGGTACTCCCGAAGCAATCAGCATGATGTCCTTTACATAGGCCTAGCTATTCTTTAAATATGCAGGGGCACTAGAGGTCGGGGGCACTAGAGTAGACTTGCAGTCTTGATCATCCATGGTCTTCTGTAGCTCAGTTGGTAGAGCATGGCGCTTGGGGTTTGATTCCCGGGACCACCCATATGTAAAATGTCATTTTAGATAAAAGCATCTGCTAAATGGCATATAATAGATTTAATCTCTCTCTCTTCCCCCACGCGCGCGCTCTCTCTCGCTTGCTCTCTTTCCCGTGCTCCCTCTCCCCCGCTCTCTCTCTAGGAATATCTCCACAGTGTAGGTATCACCCACAGAGACATCAAGCCTGAGAACATTCTCCTGGATGATAAAGGTGTGTGTTTTGACTGAGTGTGTGCTAGTTATCCTCATTTTACTTTGACATAATGGTGTATACTGTGTTCTGCTACTTGTTTGTGTAGATAACCTGAAGTTGTCAGACTTCGGTCTAGCTACGATGTTCCGTCACCGTGGGCGAGAGCGGCGTCTGAACAGGCTGTGTGGAACGCTTCCGTACGTCGCGCCTGAGCTGCTCAGCAAATTAGAGTTCAACGCTCAACCAGCTGACGTCTGGGCCTGTGGCATTGTCCTCACCGCCATGTTGGCTGGAGGTAAGGCTGGTGTGTGTAAACTCAAATACCACAAGGTTCCAGTTTAACAAAGTTTACTCAATCGTATTCTTACAATACATGGTTGCCATTGCACTCAGGCCAGATTCATTGACAACGAGACTCCTGCGCAGGCACACTAACAGAGTCATGGCACCGTAATAACAGAAATATAGGGACACTTAAAATATGAACTTAACAGTTTGTGTGACGTTGTCATTGGAAAGTTGCTCTGGAACCTTTGTGTGTGTGTGACAGTGTTGCTATGGTTACAGAATTGCCGTGGGACCAGCCCAGCGAGAGCTGCCAGGAATATTCTGATTGGCTGCAGAAGAAGACCTACCTCTCCCCCTGGAAGAAGATTAAACACACACCCCTCAGTAAGACCCCCCCCCTCCCAGTAAGACACTGAAACTACTATAGGTCAGTCTAGAACAGTGTCTGTGTTGTCTAAACTACTACAGGTCAGTCTAGAAGGTTGTCTGTGTCCATACTCCATATTTCTATGTGTGTGTGTATAGATCTATTTCTATATGTCCATGGAGTTGACAAATCTATATTTATGTCTCTATTGATGTGTCTAAATTCCATGGTTCTATGTACACTTGAAGTCGGAAGTTTACATACACCTTAGCAAAATACATTTAAGTTCGGTTTTTCACAATTCCTGACATTTAATCCTCGTAAAAATCCCTGTTTTAGGTCAGTTAGGATCACCACTTTATTTAAAGAATGTGAAATGTCAGAATAATAGTGGTGATTTATTACAGCTTTTATTTATTTTATCACATTCATCGTGGGTCAGAAGTTTACATTAGAGGTCGACCGATTAATCGGAATGGCCGATTTAATTAGGGCTGATTTCAAGTTTTCATAACAATCGGAAATCTGTCATTTTGGACGCCTTCATTGAATCTTTATTTAACTAGGCAAGTCTGTTAAGAACACATTCTTATTTTCAATGACGGCCTAGGAACGGTGGGTTAACTGCCTTGTTCAGGGGCAGAACGACATATTCAATCTTGCAACCTTACGGTTAACTAGTCAAACGCTCTAACCGCCTGTCTGTTATGCGAATGCAGTAAGAAGCCAAGCTAGCTAGCATTAAACTTAATCAATCATAATCACTAGTTATAACTATACATGGTTGATGATATTACTAGTTTATCTAGCGTGTCCTGCGTTGCATATAATCGATGCAGTGCACATTCTCGAAAAAGGACTGTCGTTGCTCCAACGTGTACCTAACCGTAAACATCAATGCCTTTCTTAAAATCAATACACAGAAGTATATATTTTGAAACCTGCATATTTAGCTAAAAGAAATCAAGGTTCGCAGGCAATATTAACCAGGTAAGTTAAAACAAGTGTTCATTCAGTATTGTTGTAATTGTCATTATTACAAATACATTTTAAAAAATCGGCCGGTTAATCGGTATCGGCTTTACCTGCCCTCCAATAATCGGCATCGGTGTTGAAAAATCATAATCGGCCAATCTCTAGTTTACATACACACAATTAGTATTTGGTAGCATTGCCTTTAAATTGTTTAACTTTGGTCATAAGTTTCAGGTTGCCTTCCACAAGCTTCCCACAATAAGTTGGGTGAATTTTGTCCCATTCCTCCTGACAGAGCTGGTGTAACTGAGTCAGGTTTGTAGGCTTCCTTGCTTGCACATGCTTTTTCAGTTCTGCCCACACATTTTCTATGCGATTGAGGTCAAGGCTTTGGGATGGCCACTCCAATACCTTGACTTTGTTGTCCTTAAGCCATTTTGCCACAACTTTGGAAGTATGCTTGAGGTCATTGTCCAGCTTTGACTTCCTGACTGATGTCTTGAGATGTTGCTTCAATATATACACATCATTTTCACTTTCCTTTCATTTTCCTTTCTCATGTGGCCATCTATTTTGTGAAGTGCACCCAGGTGCTTCATGGTTGGGATGGTGTTCTTCAGCTCCCCTACATAACGATGGTCATTATGGCCTAACAGTTCTATTTTTGTTTCATCAGACCAGAGGACACTTCTCCAAAAAGTATGATCTTTGTCTTCATGTGCAGTTGCAAACTGTAGTCTGGCTTTTTTATGGCGGTTTTGGAGCAGGTGCTTCTTCCTTGCTGAGCGGCCTCTTCCTTGCTGAGCGGCCTCTTCCTTGCTGAGCGGCCTCTTCCTTGCTGAGCGGCCTCTTCCTTGCTGAGCGGCCTCTTCCTTGCTGAGCGGCCTTTCAGGTTATGTCAATATAGGACTCGTTTTACTGTGGATATAGATGCTTTTGTACCTGTTTCCTCCAGCATCTTTACAAGGTCCTTTGCTATTGTTCTGGGATTTATTTGCACTTTTCACACCAAAGTACGTAATCTCTAGGAGATCGAACGCGTCTCCTTCCTGAGCAGTAATTTGTGGAGTGGTTGAAAAACGAGTTTTAATGACTCCAACCTAAGTGTATGTAAACTTCTGAATGAACTTTTTTTTTTATTTTTCCTTTATTTAACTAGGCAAGTCAGTTAAGAACAAATTCTTATTTTCAATGACGGCCTAGGAACAGTGGGTTAACTGCCTGTTCAGGGGCAGAACAGATTTGTACCTTATCAGCTCGGGGGTTTGAACTTGCAACCTTCCGATTACTAGTCCAACGCTCTAACCACTAGGCTACCCTGGGGCGGCAGGGTAGCCTAGTGTCTAAACTCCATGGTTCTATATAGATAGATAGAGAGGTGTGTGTGTGTGTGTACCTTTTTTAAAAGTTTGGGATCACATAGATATGTCCTAAAATTGATCAGAAATACAGTGTAGACAAGAGGTCGACCGATTATGATTTTTTTTTTTACGCAGATACTGATACCGATTTGATTATTGGAGGACCAAAAAAAAGCAGATACCGACTAATCGGCCGATTTTTAAAATGTATTTGTAATAATGACAACTACAACAATACTGAATGAACACTTATTTTAACTTATTATAATACGTCAATAAAATCAATTTAGCCTCAAAATAATGAAACTTGTTCAATTTGGTTTAAATAATGCAAAAACAAAGTGTTGGAGAAGAAAGTAAAAGTGCAATATGTGCCATGTAAGAAAGCTAACGTTTAATTTCCTTGCTCAGAACATGAGAACATATGAAAGCTGGTGGTTCCTTTTAACATGAGTCTTCAATATTTCCAGGTAAAAAGTTTTTGGTTGTAGTTATTATTGGAATTATAGGACTATTTCTCTCTATACCATTTGTATTTCATATACCTTTGGATGTTTTTTGGGCACTTTAGTATTGCCAGTGTAACAGTATAGCTTCCGTCCCTCACCTCGCTCCTACCTGGGCTCGAACCAGGAACACAACGACAACAGCCACCCTCGAAGCAGCGTTACCCATGCAGAGCAAGGGGAACAACTACTCCAAGTCTCAGAGCGTGTGATGTTTGAAACGCTATTAGCGCGCACCCCGCTAACTAGCTAGCCATTTCACATCACATCGTTACACCAGCCTAATCTCGGGAGTTGATAGGCTTGAAGTCATAAACAGCAGCGCCACTGGCAAAACGCACGAGAGTGCTGTTTGAAAGAATGCTTATGAGCCTGCTGGTGCTTACCATCACTGTCAGACTGCTCTATCAAATCATAGACTTAATTATAATATAATAACATACAGAAATACGAGCCTTAGGTCATTAATATGGTCAAATCCGGAAACTATCATCTCGAAAACAAGACAGTGAAATACGGAACTGTTCCGGTTTTTATCTAACGGGTGGCATGCATCAGTCTAAATTTTGCTGTTACATTGCACAACCTCCAATGTTATGTCATAATTACGTAAAATTCTGGCAAATTAGTTCGCAATGAGCCAGGTGGTCCAAACTGTTGCATATACCCTGACTCTGCGTGCAATGAACGCAAGAGAAGTGACACAATTTCACCTGGTTAATATTGCCTGCTCACCTGGATTTCTTTTAGCTAAATATGCAGGTTTAAAAATATATACTTCTGTGTATTGATTTTAAGAAAGGCATTGGTGTTTATGGTTAGGTACACGTTGGAGCAACGACAATCCTTTTTCGAGAATGCGCACTGCATCGATTATATGCAACGCAGGACACGCTAGATAAACTAGTAATATCATCAACCATGTGTAGTTATAACTAGCGATTATGATTGATTTAAGTTTATGCTAGCTAGCAACTTACCTTGGCTTCTTACTGCATTACTGTTAACTCTAAGGTTGCAAGATTGAATCCCTGAGCTGACAAGGTAAAAATCTGTCGTTCGGCCACTGAACAAGGCAGTTAACCCACCGTTCCTAGGCAGTCATTGAAAATAAGAAAGTTAAGAACACAGACTTGCCTAGTTAAATAAAGATTAAATAAAGGTGTAAAAAAAAAAAAAGATTTCCAATTGTTATGAAAACTTGAAAATTCGGCCATTCCGATTAATCGGTCGACCTCTAGTGTAGACATTTGTTAATGTTGTAAATTACTATTGTAGCTGGAAACGTTTTTTTTTAATGGAATATCTGCATAGGCGTACAGAGGCCGATTTATTAGCAACTATCACTCCTGTGTTCCAGTGGCATGTTGTTAGCTAATCCAAGTTTATCATTTTAAAAGGCTTATTGATCATCAGAACCCTTTTGCAATTATGTTAACACAGCTCAAAACTGTTCTGGAGCATCAGATACAGTCACTGCAGGAGGCCTTTTGGTAGGCCGTCATTGTAAATAAGTATTTGTTCTTAACTGACTTGCCTACTTAAATAAAAACACCCCCGCTAAACACCAGTCTCAACGTCAACAGTGAAGAGGCGACTTCGGTATGCTGCCCTTCTAGGCAGAGTTGCATAGAAAAAGCCATATCTCAGACTGGCCAATAAAAAGATTAAGATGTGCAAGAGAACACACACTGAACAGAGGAATTCTGCCTCGAAGGCCAGCATCCTGGAGTCGCCTCTTCACTGTTGACGTTGAGACTGTTGTTTTGCGGGTACTAATTAATGAAGCTGCCTGTTGAGGACTTGTGAGGCGTCTGTTTCTCAACCTAGACACTAATGTACTTGTCCTCCTGCTCAGTTGTGCTCCGGGGCCTCCCACTCTTTCTATTCTGGTTAGAGCCTTTGTGCTGTTCTGTACACAGCGTTGTATGAGATCTTCAGTGTCTACACTGTATTTCTGATCAATTTGATATTTTAATGGAAAAAAATAGCTTTTCTTTCAAAAACAAGGACATTTCTAATTGACCCAAAACTTGAGTGCGTGACACACACACCAATCGATAGAACCGTGGAGTTTAGACACATACATGTACGTCTAAACTCCACGGTTCTATGTGTCTAAACTCCATGGTTTTATATATATACTTTTATTTATTGATGTGGGTTTAGGCCTCCTATCTAAACTACTCCAGGCCTTGCCAGAAGAGAGGCTGTCTATCTCTGATCTCAAGACCGACCCATGGTTCAGTCAGACCTTCACACCCTTAGCCTCTCACAACAAACTGCTACTCTCTGACAGACTACTACTACACAGGAACAACAGGTGGGTTATTTTATAACTGTTATTATTTGTGTGTGTAGTGGTGTTTGTCTAATGTTGCTACGGGCGGCAGGAAACCTAGCGCATTGGGCCAGTCACTGAACAGTTGCTAGTTCGAATCCCAGAGCAAACAATGTAGAATTTGCCGATGTGCCCTTGAGCAAGACACTTAACCCTAATTTCTCACCGTTGATAGTGGCAGACCCTGGCTGTGGCCCCACTCTCCGAGGGTGTCTCGGGAGTTGGGAGCAGCGGATTAATGGTGTGTGTGTGTGTGTGTGTGTGTGTGTGTGTGTGTGTAGTGATAGGGTGCAGTTCTCCAGCTCCCAGCCAGACCCAGCGCTCGGTGTGTGGGAGGGAAGTGTGTGTGTCGGAGTGCAAGACCAGGTCAGCTTCTCTCAGCCGGCCAGACCAGACAACATGCTGCTGGGGAGTCAACTACTGGGCACGCCTGGAGCCAGCCAGGTACCACACACACACACACTGTATACGTACACACTAGTGTTGCACGGTATACTGAACTTTGGTACTTTTTATATTCGAGAACATGGAAAAACAGTTCTGTACTAGAATTTAGATACTTCTGTCAAAATGTCTTACGTCGTGTACTGATTGAGAGGATCAAATCAAATTTTGTTTGTCACATGCACCGACTACCACAAGTGTAGACCTTACCTTGAAATACTTACAAGCCCTTAAACCAACAATGCAGTTCAAGAAATAGTTAAGAACATTTTTACCAAATAAACTAAAGTGTTTTTTAAATAAAATGACAATAATGAGGCTATATAGAGTTGTTCGTTTAGGTAGGGGTAAAGTGACTGCATAGATAATAAACAGCGAGTAGCAGCAGTGTAAAAACAAAGGGGGGGTTTCAATGTAAATAGTCCGGGTGATCGTTTTATTAATTGTTCTGCAGTCTTATGGCTTGGGGGTAGAAGCTGTTAACCTCTCTGGGATATGTGGGATGGTAGCGTCCTACCTGGCCAACATCCAGTGAAAACGCAGAACGCCAAATTCAAAAAGTACTATAAAAATGTAACTTTGATGAAATCACACATTCAATATACCAAATTAAAGCTACACTTGTTGTGAATCCAGTCAATGTGTCAGATTTCAAAAATGCTTTACGGCGAAATCAAACGATGCTATTATCTGAGGATAGCACCCCAGTAAACAAAGAGAGAGAAGCATATTTCAACCCTGCAGGCGCGACACAACGCAGAAATAAAAAATATAATTCATGCCTTACCTTTGACGAGCTTCTTCTGTTGGCACGCCAATATGTCCCATAAACATCACAAATGGTCCTTTTGTTCGATTAATTCCGTCGATATATATCCAAAATGTCAATTTATTTGGCGCGTTTGATCCAGAAAAACACCAGTTCCAACTTGCGCGACGTGACTACAAAATATCTCAAAAGTTACCTGTAAGCATTGTCCAAACATTTCAAACTACTTTTGTAATACAACTTTAGGTATTTTTTAACGTAAATAATCAATCAAATTGAAGACAGGATGTACTGCCTTCAATGCCGGAGGAAAACAAAGTGGAGCGTGCTTTCAGGTCATGCGCCTCTAACAAAGAGTGCACTTCCCTCGAGCCTCATTCTGAACAGTGTTACTTAATTTCTCAAAGGAAAAACCTCATCCAATTTCTAAAGACTGTTGACATCCAGTGGAAGCGATAGGAACTGCAGGAAAGTCGATTAGAAATCTGGATTCCCAATGAAGACCTATTGAAAAGAGTGACCTCAAAACAAAATTCTGAACGCTTTGTCCTCGGGGTTTCGCCTGCCAAATCAGTTTTAGAAACTTCAGTGTTTTCTATCCAAATGCATATTATTAGTAGATATCTTATCTTCTGGGTCTGAGTAGCAGGCCGTTTACTTTGGACACGCTTTTAATCCGGACGTGAAAATCCTGCCCGTGTCCCAAAGAAGTTAAGGAGCCTTTCGGAACCGGACTTGGTGCTCTGCGGTAGCAGAGAGAACAGGCTGTAACTTGGGTGACTGGAGCCTTTTTGAACCGGACTTTGTGCTCTGCGGGAGCAGAGAGAACAGGCTGTAACTTGGGTGACTGGAATCTTTTGACAATTTTTGGGGCCTTCTTCTGACACCGCCTAGTATATAGGTCCTAGATGTCAGGAAGCTTGGCCATAGTGATCTACTGGGCTGTATGCGCTACCCTCTGTATGCCGAGCAGTTGCCATACCAGGCGGTGATGCAAACGGTTGGGATGCTCTCGATGGTGCAGCTGTAGAACTTTTTGAGGATCTGGGGACCCATGCCAAATCTTTGCATTCTCCCGAGGAGGGAAAAGGTTTTGTCGTGGCCTCTTCATGACTGTCTTGGTTTGTTTGGACCATGATAGTTTGTTGGTGATGTGGACACCGAGAAACTTGAAACTCTCGACCCGCTCCACTTCAGCCCCATCGATGTGAATGGGGGCGTGTTCGGCCCTCCTTTTCCTGTAGTCCAAGATCTGCTCCTTTGTCTTGCTCACATTGAGGGAGATGTTGTTCTCCTGGCACCACAATGCCAGGTCTCTGACCGCCTGCCTATAGGCTGTCTTGTTGTCTGATCTGGCCTACCACTGTTGTGTCGTCAGCAAACTTAATGATGGTGTTGGAGTCGTGCTTGGCCACGCAGTCTTGGGTGAACAGGGAGGACAGGAGGGGACTAAGCACACACACCTGAAGGGCCCCAGTGTTGAGCATCAGTGTAGCAGATGTGTTGTTGCCTACCCTTACCACGTGGGGGCGGCCAGTCGGGAAGTCCTGGATCCTGTTGCAGAGGGAGGTGTTTAGTCCCAGGGTCTTTAGCTTAGTGTTGAGCCTTGTGGGCAATACGGTGTTGAACACTGAGCTGTAGTCCATGAACAGCATTCTCACATATCTGTTCCTTTTGTCCAGGTGGGAAAGGGCCGTGTGCAGTGCGATCAAGATTGCGCGAACTGTTGGGTGCTAAGCCTTTCAAAGCACTTCATGGCTCATGTAGGCAGGTTACCTTCGCTTTCTTGGGCCCAGGGACTATGGTGGTCTGCTTGAAACATGTAGGTATTATAGACTCGGCCAGGGAGAGGTTGCAAATATCAGTGAAGACACTTGCCAGTTGGTCTGCTCATGCTTTGAGTACACGTCCTGTTAATCCATCTGGCCCCACGGCCTTGTGAATGTTGACCTGTTTAAAGGTCTTGCACACATCGGCTGCCGATAGCGTTATCACAGTCATCCGGAACAGCTGGTGCTCCCGTGCATGCTTCAGTGTTGCTTGCCTCAAAGCGAGCATGAAGCTAACTTAGCTCGTCTGGTAGGCTCTCGTCACTGGGCAGCTCGCGGTTGGGTTTCCCTTTGTAGTCCCTAATAGTTGGCAAGCCCTGCCACGTCCGACGAGCATCGGAGCCGGTGAAGTACAATTCAATCTTAGTCTTGTATTGATGCTTTGCCTGTTTGATGGTTCGTCTGATGGCATAGCGGGATTTCTTATTAGCTTCTGGATTTGTGTCCCGCTCCTTGAAAGCTGCATTTCAAGTCTTTAGCTCGGTGCAAATGTTGCCTGTAATCAATGGCTTCTGGTTGGGATATGTACGTACAGTCACTGTGGGGACGATGCCATCGATGCACTTATTGATGAAGCCGGTGACCTGAAGTGTAATCCAGTCTGCTAGCAAAACCGTCCAATAGGGTAGCATCCGCGGCATCTGACAACTTCCATATTGAGAGTGTCACTGGTACTTCCTGCTTTAGTTTTTGCTTATAAACAGGATTTGGGAGGATGGAATTATGGTCAGATTTGCCAAATGGAGGGCAAGGGTGAGCATTCTATGCATCACTGTGTGTAGTAGAGGTGTTCTAGAGTTTTTTTGGGGGGGTTATTTTCCATGCATTTAAAGTCCCCGTCCACTAGGAGCGCCGCTTCTGTATGACCATTTTCTTGTTTGCTTATGGCCTTATACAGTAAGTTGAGTGCGGTCTTAGTGCAGCATCAGTTTGTGGTGTTAAGTTGACAGCTTTGAAAAATATAGATGACAACTCTCTTGGTAGATAGTGTAGTCTACAGTTTATCATGAGGTACTCTACATCAGGCGAGCAATACCTCGAGACTTATTTAATATTAGACATCGCGCACCAGTTGTAGTTGACAAATATACACACACCCCCACCCCTCGTCTTACCAGACGTAGCTGTTCTGTCCTGCCGACGCACTGAACACGCAGCCAACTGTATATTATCCATGTCATAGTTCAGCCACGACTCGGTGAAACAGGATATTTGTTTTTAATTGTCCCGTTGGTAGGATAGTTTTGAGTGGCGATCATCCAGTTTATTTTCCAGTGATTGCACGTTGGCTAATATAATGGATGGTACAGGCGGGGTTACCCACTGAATTCTCAGTAAGCACCCCATCTCCTTCCGCTGTATTTCCATCTTTTCACGTGATTGACGTGGATTTGTGCCTGGTCTCGGAGAAACCGTAAATCCTTCGCATTGGACTCATTAAAGAAAAAATCTTAGTCCAGTTATAGGTGAGTTAAAGCTGTTCTGATATCCAGAAGCTCTTTTCTGTCATAAGAGACAGTAGCAGCAACATCATGTACAAAATAAGTTACAAACAATGCGAAAAAACTAACAAATAGCTCAGTTGGTTAGGAGCCCGTGAAACGGCAGCCGTCCCCTCATGCACCGTTAGATTGTATCTGTTTATCAGTGCAGCCCATTTGTGTTGTCACGAAAACTAGAATTTTCACTTCAATATCGATACCAGGTGTTCTAATTTTTCAGAGTAAATAACTCAGACACTGGAGAAGCTTAACCAAGTTTTATTCTTCCCAAAGGATCCTTACAGCTGTAATTCAGACAACAAAATATTTCACACAAGCACTGATATTTAACCCTTTTTCCTAGGCTGAGTCTCCTCCTGCACAACCGAACAGCCAATGCATCCCTGTTGCTAGACAGAACCTTAGTGAGATCTGTTCTTCGTCACTTCATCTGACTTGACCTCTACCCCAAAGTGCTCATACTCCCCAACTCAAGGCTGTCATGGTTATTGATACCAGACTGTCTATTCTCCTCCCCGAGGATCCCTGATGGCTAACAATGACATATCCTGACATAATGTAAACATTATACATTACCCTCTCCCTCAGTGACATTGTTGATTTCTAAGATGTCTACCTGTCTCTCCTTATCAATGCCTGCCACATGTAATCGCTTCCCTGCACTCAACACATTCCAAGCCAGAAGTTTACATACACCTTAGCCAAATGCATTTGAACCGCATTTTTCACAATTCCTGACATTTAATCCTAGTAAAAATTCCCTGTCTTAGGTCAGTTAGGATCATCACTTTATTTTAAGAATGTGAAATGTCAGAATAATTGTAGAGTGATTTATTTCAGCTTTTATTTCTTTCATCACATTCCCAATGGGTCAGAAGTTTACATACACTCAATTAGTATTTGGTAGCATTGCCTTTAAATTGTTTAACTTGGGTCAACAGTTTCGGGTTGCCTTCCACAAGCTTCCCACAATGAGTTGGGTGAATTTTGGCCCATTCCTCCTGACAGAGCTGGTGTAACTGAGTCAGGTTTGTAGGCTTCCTTGCTTGCACACGCTTTTTCAGTTCTGCCCACATTTTCTATGGGATTGAGGTCAAGGCTTTGTGATGGCCACTCCAATACCTTGACTTTGTTGTCCTTAAGCCAATTTGCCACAACTTTGGAAGTATTCTTGGGGTCATTGTCCATTTGTAAGACCCATTTGCGACTAAGCTTTAACTTCCTGACTGATGTCTTGAGTTGTTGCTTTAATATATCTGCATAATTTTCCTTCCTGATGCCATCTATTTTGTGAAGTGCACCAGTCCCTCCTGCAGCAAAGCACCCCCACATCATGCTGCCACTCCTGTGCTTCATGGTTGGGATGGTGTTCTTCGGCTTGCAAGCCTCCCCCTTTTCCCTCCAAACATAACAATGGTCATTATGGCCAAACAGTTCTATTTTTGTTTCATCAGACCAGAGGACATTTCTCCAAAAAGTATGATCTTTGCCCCCATGTGCAGTTGCAAACTGCAGTCTGGCTTTTTTATGGCTGTTTTGGAGCAGTGGCTTCTTCCTTGCTGAGCAGCCTTTCAGGTTATGTCGATATAGGACTCATTTTACTGTGGATATAGATACTTTTGTCCCCGTTTTCTCCACGCGTCTCCTGAGCGGTATGATGGTGTGTCTCATGGTGTTTATACTTGCGTACTATTTTTTGTACAGATGAACATGGTACCTTCAGGCGTTTGGAAATTGCTCTCAAGGATGAACCAGACATGTGGTGGTCTACAATTGTTTTTCTGATGTCTTGGCTGACTTCTTTTGATTATCCCTTGATGTCAAGCAAAGAGGCACTGCGTTTGAAGGTAGGCCTTGAAATACATCCACAAGTACACCTCCAATTGACTCAGGCTAATTGACATCATTTATCAGAAGCTTCTAAAGCCATGACATCATTTTCTGGAATTTTCCAAGCAGTTTAAAGGCACAGTCAACTTAGTGTATGTAAACTTCTGACCCACTGGAATTGTGATACAGTGAATTATAAGTGAAATAATCTGTCTAAACAATTGTTGAAAGATTTACTTGTCATGCACAAAGTAGATGTGTTAACCGACTTGCCAAAACTATAGTTAACAAGAAATTTGTGGAGTGGTTGAAAAACTAGTTTTAATGACTCCAACCTAAGTGAATGTGAAATTCTGACTTCCACTGTACCTTCCTCCTATAACCCTTAACTACTGGTGTAGACCCTCCAACCTTAGCACTCCATCAGTGACATGAATAAGTAACATTTCATATTCTCAGAACCCAACACAAGTTAGTCTCACGATACCACAACAATACCATCACGATACTAAAACGAAACCACAACGATACCAAAGTGATACCAAAACGAAATCATCTCGATACTCAATACCAAATCAATTCCTACTCGATACCAAAACCATCTCGATACTGGAATGATACCCGATACCAAGACAAATAAAGAAGGCCTATTAGCCAAAGTCACAGCGTAGGACTTGATCCAGACAGATCTGTAGAGTTCAATATCATTACATTTGACATTACTTGAATGTATGCATTTAATTAATCAATCATACAATTAATTTGACTTTGTTTTTACTAATCTGTTTCCCTTCATTTGGAATAAGAAATCTCTTTTTTTATATATATTTATTTATTTATATATTTATTTTTATTTATTTATATAAATAAATATAAAAGTGCCGCTGTTCCACGTGTCAAATATGCACCTTGACTAACCGGTGCCCCCTATATATAGCCTCGCTATTGTTATTTTACTGCTGCTCTTTAATTATTATTTGCTACTTTTATTTATTTTTGTTATTTTTTTCAACTGTTGGTTAAGGGCTTTCACTGTTGTATTTGGTGCATGTGACAAGAGCAAAGATGAGCTTGACTGGTAGAGACGTGAGCCAGGGGGGAGAAAGTGAATTAACATTTTTGGTGACAATCAGCTTTGAAATCAGCAATATTTTGTGTTTGTGATACCGTGTGTATCATAACAAGGTACTAGGGTATGTGAATTGATGTTAGCTTCAGCTGTATACTAACAAAGGAAGTTAGCCCACAAAGCTGGAAGCTATAGTTGTCTTCTTGCATTGTAAAGTGTTGTAACAGTAATGAACAGTTTAACATGTCTATGTGCATTATTCAAATGTGTTAACTTCTGTGCAGCATGAATGGAGAGAAAGCCCAGACTCCCAGTGAGTTCAGTGGTTCCTCAGGACAGACTAGAGCCAGTATGAGAGGGGATCTAATACGATATGGTCCAGACTCTCAGTGGGACAGACGAGCCAGAATGAGAGGGATCTAACATGATATGGCCCAGACTCCAAGTGACTTCAGTGGTTCCTCGGGACAGGCTAGAGCTAGCTGAGCAGGCACGGCGCTCTGGCGCTTTAAGGAGACATGGGCTGTGTTGAAAGACAGACCTGATCCTCAATCAGGGGAGATGTGAAGCACATTTTGACAGAGGTACCAAAAGTAACAAGGCACTCCTAGTTGCTGGGGACTTTAATGCAGGCAAACTTAAATCTGTTTTACCTAATGTCTTACAGCATATCACATGTGCAACCAGAGGGGGAAAAACTAGACAAATTTTACTCCAAACACAGAGAAGTGTACAAAACTTCCTCACCCTCCTTTTGGCAAATCTGGCTGTATTTCTATCCTCCGGTATCCTGCTAGCGAGCAAAAACAAAAGCAGGACGTACCAGTGACTCGCTCAATACGGAAGTGATCAGATGATGCGGATACTACTATACACGACTGTTTTGCTAGCACAGATTGGATGAATCCCAGAACATATTCCAATGACATTGAGGTGTATACCACCTCAGTCACCGGCTTTATCAATGTCTGCATTGATGACGTTGTCCCTACTGTGACCGTACTTACATTTCCCAACCAGAAGTCATGGATTACAGGCAACACCCGCACCGAGCTAAAGGCTAGAGCTTCCGCTTTCAAGGAGTGGGTCACTAATCTGGGCGCTCATAAGAAATCCCGCTATGCCCTCAGACGAGCCATCAAACAGGCAAAGTGTCAATACAGGACTAAGATTGAATCGTACTACACCGGCTCTGACGCTCGTCGGATGTGGCAGGGCATAAACTTTTACGGACTACAAAGGGAAACTCAGCCGTGAACTGCCCAGTGACGAGAGCCTACCAGATGAGTTAAATGCCTTTTTATGCTTGCTTTTAAGTAAGAAACACTGAAGCATGCATGAGCGCACCAGCTGTCCCGGATGACTATGTGATCACGGTCTCTGTAGCCGATGTGAGCAAGACCTTTTTAAACAGGCCAACATTCACAAAGCCGCAGGGTCAGACAGATTACCAGGACGTGCACTCAAAGCATGTGCGGACCACCTGGAAAGTGTTCTCACTGACATTTTCAACCTGTCTGTAATACCTAATATGGGACTTAACATGAAATCATTTGTGTGTTTTTATGTTCAGGTATTATTGCTGGTTTTAAACATATCTCCTTGTCTCTTGCTCGTGTGTGTAGACCCCGTGGCAGCGGCTGGTTCGGAGGATGACGAGGTTCTTTACGACTCTGGACTCTTCAGCTTCCTGCTCCGCTCTGAGGGACACCTGTATCGACCTGGGCCACACCTTCAAACACACCTGCACCAACCAGGTACACACACACACACACACACCCCTTCAGACATACCTGCACCAACCATTTTTACATTACACACCAGGTACACCCACACACCTTTTTAAAGACACCTGCACCAACCAGGTACTCACCCACTTTCAAATGCACCAAATACTAGTTTTGTCTGACTCAGCACAGCTATAAATTAAAACATTTTGTTGGTAGCATTGGTGCTCCCAGTTCACAGAAGTTATGAGAACAATAAGAGTTCAGAGCACCAGAAAATATTTGAGGGATGCAGCCTATATTGATTCTAGCTACTTTTGAAACATCTGTATCTAACCCTGTAAAAACATTCTTTATAAACGCTAAAATGTTGGTTTATGAATGTAAAATGCGGCCCGCCAATGGAGATGCATCCAACTGCAGTGCCAATTTGCAATAGAAAGAAAAATAAATGTAGAACCGGTAATATGGGTTACAACTGCGAGTGTAGCGAAATGCTTGTGCTTCTAGTTCTGACTGACTGTCCAGCAATATCTGACATGTAATCTAACAATTCCACATCAACTACCTAATACACACAAACAAGTAAATGAATGGAATAGGAATATAATGGATGAGCAATGACAGAGCAGCATAGGCATGATGCAATAGATGGTATAAAGTATATAAATGTGAGATGAGTAATGCAAGATATGTAAACATTATTAAAGTGACTAGTGATCCATTTATTAAAGTGGCCAATGATTCAAGTCAGTATGTAGGCAGCAGCCACGGTGTTGGTGATGGCTGTTTAACAGTCTGATGGCCTTGAGATAGAAGCTGTTTGCCGCCTTCACCACACTGTCTGTGTGGGTGGACCATTTCAGTTTGTCCGTGATGTGAACGCCGAGGAACTTTAACTTTCCACCTTTTCCACTGCTGTCCGTCAATGTGGATAGGGGGTGCTCCTTCTGCTGTTTCCTGAAGACCACGATCATCTCCTTTGTTTTTTGTTGACGTTGAGTGAGGTTTGTTAATGATAATGATATGGTGGTTATACAAGGCTACTATACAGAACCTACTAATGACAATGACATTACTAATTATTTTAATGATCATCATAATTGTAATAACAATTAGAAGGAGATCAAGAAAAAGGAAGTTACATGAGCAAGCGCAGCGTGCATATGTGCAAACAGGTGGTGGTAGATTACGATATGTTTTTTCCCCCGTTTGGAACAGTGTGAACACTAAGTAATACCAGGCTGTTTTAATGAAGAAAAACATGTGAAGCCTTTTACAGCATAGCAAATATTAAAAACATCTGCATCTGTGAAATTGCTCTGTCCGACATTTTGCCGTTGCATGAGGCTTGATGTTCACTGAATCAGTGGCCCCCACAATGGATTAGTCCACTGAAACAGGTGCAAATCAGAAGTGTTTTGTGCCCCATGAATTATTTTGTATTTTCTTTATACAACTGCTCGACTGAAGATATCTTGGTCGACCAACAGCCTAAACAATCGACCAGTCGACTGAATGGGGTCCTCCCTATGTTCAACATAGGAAGGCCAAGCACAGGAAGTAGCTCTTTCAGTAGTTTAGTTGGAATAGGGTCCAGTAGGCAGCTGCAAGATTTAGAGGCCGTGACTATTTTTGTAAATGTGTCGAAATACTGGATAAAAAATCTTGAGTGTCACCATTGATTCTAGGTCCTGGCAGTTCTGTGCTGAATCAGGACAACTGAGTTTTGGAGAAATACGCAGATTCAAAGCGGAGTCTGTAATTTGCTTTCTAATGATCATGATCTTTTTGTCAAAGAAGTTCATGAATTCATCACTGCTGAAGTGAAGGCCATCCTCACTTGGGTAATGCTGCTTTTAAGTTAGCGTTGAGACTGTCAAAAATACATTTTTTGGTTTGTTTTTTTTATTCTCAATCAGGTCTGAAAAGTAGGCTGATCGAGCAGCAGTGAGGGCAATTCAACATTGTACGCAAAGCTTGTTTTTTAAATTTGATTTCATCTTTATTTAACTAGGCAAGTCGGTTAAGAACAAATTCTTATTTACAATGACGGCCTACCAAAAGGCTTCTTGCTGGGGCTGGGATTAAAAATATAGGACAAAACACACATCACAACCAGCTAGACACCACAACAAAGCAAGGCATCACCACATGACAACACAGCGTGGTAGCAACACAACATGACAACAACATGGTAACAACACCTCATGGTACAAGCATTATTGGGCACAGACAACAGAATGAAGGGCAAGAAGGTAGAGACAACAAAACATCACACGAAGCAGCCGCAACCGTCAGTAAGAGTCTTGAGTCTTTGAAGGAAGATATTGTCCCTTAACTGACCTGACTTTTAGTTTTCCCGAGCGTCTACCATAAATGAAAACATATTTCCTAATGTGCTTTCGCATGACTCCATTAAATAGGCAGAATAACTAGCTAAATTATTCTAAATGTTGTGACAGTGATTTAAAGATGCATTATGCAGAAATCACTCCACCATTTTCTGGTTGCATGTTAAATGACATGTTGGCCATGTGGCCCCGCCCTAGTTCATATCCCACCAGGTATATGACATTTGGACTTCCGGCGCCGACAGAGATGGCCGCCTCGCTTCGCGTTCCTAGGAAACTATGCAGTTTTTTGTTTTTTTACGTGTTATTTCTTACACTAGTACCCCAGGTCATCTTAGGTTTCATTACATACAGCCGAGAAGAACTACTGAATATAAGATCAGCGTCAACTCACCATCAGTACGACCAAGAATATGTTTTTCGCGATGCGGATCCTGTGTTCTGCCTTACAACCAGTGCCACGGAATGGTTCCCATGCAGCGACCCAAAAAACGACTCAGAAAAAGAGGGAAACGAAGCGGTCTTCTGGTCAGACTCCGGAGACGGGCACATCGTGCACCACTCCCTAGCATTCTTCTTGCCAATGTCCAGTCTCTTGACAACAAGGTTGATGAAATCCGAGCAAGGGTAGCATTCCAGAGGGACATCAGAGACTGTAACGTTCTCTGCTTCACGGAAACATGGCTAACTGGAGAGACGCAATCCGAAGCGGTGCAGCCAGCGGGTTTCTCCACGCATCGCGCCGACAGAAACGAACATCTTTCTGGTAAGAAGAGGGGCGGGGGCGTATGCCTTATGCCCAACGTGACATGGTGTGATGAAAGAAACATACAGGAACTCAAATCCTTCTGTTCACCTGATTTAGAATTCCTCACAATCAAATGTAGACCGCATTATCTACCAAGAGAATTCTCTTCGATTATAATCACAGCCGTTTATATCCCCCCCCAAGCAGACACATCGATGGCTCTGAACGAACTTTATTTAACTCTGCAAACTGGAAACGATTTATCCGGAGGCTGCATTCATTGTAGCTGGGGATTTTAACAAGGCTAATCTGAAAACAAGACTCCCTAAATTTTATCAGCATATCGATTGCGCAACCAGGGGTGGAAAGACCCTGGATCATTGTTACTCTAACTTCCGCGACGCATATAAGGCCCTGCCCCGCCCCCCTTTCGGAAAAGCTGAGCACGACTCCATTTTGTTGATCCCTGCCTACAGACAGAAACTAAAACAAGAAGCTCCCACGCTGAGGTCTGTCCAACGCTGGTCCGACCAAGCTGACTCCACACTCCAAGACTGCTTCCATCACGTGGACTGGGAGATGTTTCGTATTGCGTCAGACAACAACATTGACGAATACGCTGATTCGGTGTGCGAGTTCATTAGAACGTGCGTTGAAGATGTCGTTCCCATAGCAACGATTAAAACATTCCCTAACCAGAAACCGTGGATTGATGGCAGCATTCGTGTGGAACTGAAGGCGCGAACCACTGCTTTTAATCAGGGCAAGGTGTCTGGTAACATGACTGAATACAAACAGTGCAGCTATTCCCTCCGCAAGGCTATCAAACAAGCTAAGCGCCAGTACAGAGACAAAGTAGAATCTCAATTCAACGGCTCAGACACAAGAGGCATGTGGCAGGGTCTACAGTCAATCACGGACTACAGGAAGAAACCCAGCCCAGTCACGGACCAGGATGTCTTGCTCCCAGGCAGACTAAATAACTTTTTTGCCCGCTTTGAGGACAATACAGTGCCACTGACACGGCCTGCAACGGAAACATGCGGTCTCTCCTTCACTGCAGCCGAAGTGAGTAAGACATTTAAACGTGTTAACCCTCGCAAGGCTGCAGGCCCAGACGGCATCCCCAGCCGCGCCCTCAGAGCATGCGCAGACCAGCTGGCCGGTGTGTTTACGGACATATTCAACCAATCCCTATACCAGTCTGCTGTTCCCACATGCTTCAAGAGGGCCACCATTGTTCCTGTTCCCAAGAAAGCTAAGGTAACTGAGCTAAACGACTACCGCCCGTAGCACTCACATCCGTCATCATGAAGTGCTTTGAGAGACTAGTCAAGGACCATATCACCTCCACCCTACCTGACACCCTTGACCCACTCCAATTTGCTTACCGCCCAAATAGGTCCACAGACGATGCAATCTCAACCACACTGCACACTGCCCTAACCCATCTGGACAAGAGGAATACCTATGTGAGAATGCTGTTCATCGACTACAGCTCGGCATTCAACACCATAGTACCCTCCAAGCTCGTCATCAAGCTCGAGACCCTGGGTCTCGACCCCGCCCTGTGCAACTGGGTACTGGACTTCCTGACGGGCCGCCCCCAGGTGGTGAGGGTAGGCAACAACATCTCCTCCCCGCTGATCCTCAACACTGGGGCCCCACAAGGGTGCGTTCTGAGCCCTCTCCTGTACTCCCTGTTCACCCACGACTGTGTGGCCACGCACGCCTCCAACTCAATCATCAAGTTTGTGGACGACACAACAGTGGTAGGCTTGATTACCAACAACGACGAGACGGCCTACAGGGAGGAGGTGAGGGCCCTCGGAGTGTGGTGTCAGGAAAATAACCTCACACTCAACGTCAACAAAACTAAGGAGATGATTGTGGACTTCAGGAAACAGCAGAGGGAACACCCCCATCCACATCGATGGAACAGTAGTGGAGAGGGTAGCAAGTTTTAAGTTCCTCGGCATACACATCACAGACAAACTGAATTGGTCCACTCACACAGACAGCATCGTGAGGAAGGCGCAGCAGCGCCTCTTCAACCTCAGGAGGCTGAAGAAATTCGGCTTGTCACCAAAAGCACTCACAAACTTCTACAGATGCACAATCGAGAGCATCCTGGCGGGCTGTATCACCGCCTGGTATGGCAACTGCACCGCCCTCAACCGTAAGGCTCTCCAGAGGGTAGTGAGGTCTGCACAACGCATCACCGGGGGCAAACTACCTGCCCTCCAGGACACTTACACCACCCGATGCTACAGGAAGGCCATAAAGATCATCAAGGACATCAACCACCCGAGCCACTGCCTGTTCACCCCGCTGTCATCCAGAAGGCGAGGTCAGTACAGGTGCATCAAAGCTGGGACCGAGAGACTGAAAAACAGCTTCTATCTCAAGGCCATCAGACTGTTAAACAGCCACCACTAACATTGAGTGGCTACTGCCAACACACTGTCAATGACACTGACTCTACTCCAGCCACTTTAATCATGGGAATTGATGGGAAATGATGTAAATATATCACTAGCCACTTTAAACAATGCTACCTTATATAATGTTACTTACCCTACATTATTCATCTCATATGCATACGTAGATACTGTACTCTATATCATCGACTGCATCCTTATGTAATACATGTATCACTAGCCACTTTAACTATGCCACTTGGTTTACATACTCATCTCATATGTATATACTGTACTCGATATCATCTACTGTATCTTGCCTATGCTGCTCTGTACCATCACTCATTCATATATCCTTATGTACATATTCTTTATCCCCTTACACTGTGTATAAGACAGTAGTTTTTTTTTGGAATTGTTAGTTAGATTACTTGTTCGTGTATGTGACAAATAAAATTTGATTTGATGTGGTCCCGCCCACAAGTTATATGACATGTCGGCCATCTGGCCCTGCCCTAGTTCATATCCCACCAGGTATATGACATGTGGCCCCGCCCTAGTTCATATCCCACCAGGTATATGACATGTGGCCCCGCCCTAGTTCATATCTCACCAGGTATATGACATGTGGCCCCGCCCTAGTTCATAATCCACCAGGTATATGACATGTGGCCCCGCCCTAGTTCATATCCCACCAGGTATATGACATGTGGCCCCGCCCTAGTTCATATCCCACCAGGTATATGACATGTCGGCCATGTGTCCCCGCCCTAGTTCATATCCCACCAGTCACACACATCTTATCAAACCAGGTGCACACCCCTTTAACCCTTGTTGCGTGTCTTTTTTCCCAGGTAACAGTCAGTACTCTGGATAGACGGAACAATAAGTTGATATTTAAGGTTCATCTGATGGAGCTGGACGAGAGAGTTTTACTGGACTTCAGACTATCCAAGGTAGGGGATACGGACGTGTGTGTAATACAACTGTGAATGTACTCTGACTATATCTGCCGATCTTTGCAGTATCCTGCATCACTTCATGGATACTGATAGTGTGTGTGTGTTACAGGGCGATGGTCTGGAGTTTAAGCGTCTCTTCCTGAAGATCAAACAGAAGCTAAGTGACATCATCAGTACCCAGAGAATACCACTTCCTGTCACATGATCAGTTGCCATCTACGTCATGGAACACACACACCAGAAGACATCAGGCGCGTGTTTTACTATCCTCATACGTACCGGAAATCCCCAAAATTCCCCACCAGGATAATTCTCATTCACGGGGACATTTCCCAGGTCCCTGTGAGGATAGCTTAAAATGGTCTAGGGAAAAGGATTTTGAATGAAATACATTTCAGGTCCCCACAAGGATAGTAACACGTATGGTGTGTGTAGTTGCAGTAGCTGCTACAGCTGGGACCATAAACAAATGATCCTCACTGACCATACTGATCACTAATCACAGGCATTTAGTTGAATTGATTCATTATGATAAGTAGCCTTTACTAGAGAAATGTCAAGTTTGAAATGAAAGAAGTGTGTTAATATGGGTGATTGTCAATGGGACAATTGATAACTGCAACCATCAAACTAGTAGTTTAAATGAGAATTTAAAAAGATGGTGGTGCACAATGTTATGAATGTTTCTGTACTTTATTATTATCACATCAATTCAGGAAATGTCTCGGTAAAGGTCTCTCTCTCTCGGTATAGGTATGTCTCTCTCGGTATAGGTATGTCTCTCTCGGTATAGGTCTGTCTCTCTCGAGTTGGTGTGTAACCATTATTTTGTATCAAATAAAATGATTTGTGGTAAGAACTGTACTTTATTTCAACCTGGAAGGCAGAATAGACAGGTGCTTAGGCTGCATTCACACCATCTCCTATATTTGTAAATACCAGCATACCAGCATTGGAAAAATACACTTGCACGCCCTTCCAACTGGTAATTACTAGTGGGAAACTCGTCTATCATCTCTGAGCTTCGACTTCTCCCACATGCTGAACTCTGACATCACATACTAAGGAAATTTACCTTGATAACAGCATTTTTGGAAGTTAAATGCAACAGCAAAAGATTATTCATGAAAAATGAACTATTAGTATAGTATAATGTTTTTGAGCATGATAGCTGTACTTTTAATACATTGTATTTGCCAAGTTTCCCACTTGTTATGAACACAGCATTATCCAGTATGTGTGAAATCTTCAGCCTGTTGCCATGACAGTGATGGTGACGTTGACAGGTTCGTTGTCCTCAGCGGGTAGAGGAGGGGAGACGGGGGAGGCAGCCCTAGGAGAGGACATGGATGGACCTAGAGAACAGAAGATTCATTTATCATAGAACTGATTGGATTTATTAACGTGTTAAAGAGATGTGCCCAATATATATATAGCCTATCATAATCACATCAATAAATTGGTTATAACGAACTCCAAACCCAGTATGTAACTTCCAGAATATAACTTTTTGGGTTATTAAGTGACCAAAATTCACATAGAAATGTTAGTTATAGATCTGTCATTCTCATTGTAAGCAGTTCGAAGAAGAGGTAGATCTTAGTTTGTGTTTGACACATCAGCTTCAAACACAATATTTTAGGTTATTGAAAAGATATTTCACAGCGGTTTGGGTATACAATGATATGCTCTGGATTAGAGCATCTGCTAAATGACTACAATGTAAATATTCTACACTTGTTTTGTTCTGTCTCAAACTGAAATTAGACAAATATTATAGAATTGTGGCAACCAATCACGGAGCGATTACTACTTTGGGGCTGCAGGGTAGCCTAGTGGTTAGAGCTTTGCGAGTTCAAATCCCCGACCTGACAAGGTACAAATCTGTCGTTCTTCCCCTGAACAGGCAGTTAACCCACTGTTCCTAAGCTGTCATTGAAAATAAGAATTTGTTCTTAACTGACTTGCCTAGTAAAATAAAAATGACATAGGCCTGGTGGGAGATTGTCTCATTATGTTAATGAGACATTAGGTTACCTGGGCTAGGGGAGGGGCAATGTTCTGTAGCTCCTCCCTCTCCGTCAACTCCTCCCATCACCTCATCATCAGGGAGGTTGATGTTCTCCCTGGACCGGCTATGCTGCCTACATACGCACACATTATATATATATATATATATATATATATATATATATATATATATATATACACATATTATATACACATTATACATACATTATATATATATAAACTCAGCAAAAAAAAACACAACCCTGTCTTTTCAAAGATAATTTGTAAAAATCCAAATAACTTATACATATCAAATATCTTCATTGTAAAGGGTTTAAACACTGTTTCCCATGATTGATCAATGAGCCATAAACCATAAACCATTAATAATTAATAAACAATTAATGAACATGCACCTGTGGAACAGCTTACAGACAGTAGGCAATTAAGGTCACAGTTATGAAAACTTAGGACACTAAAGAGGCCTTTCTACTGACTGAAAAATACCAGAAGAAAGATGCCCAAGGTTCCTGCTCATCTGCGTGAATGTGCCTTAGCCATGCTGCAAGGAGGCATGAGGACTGCAGATGTGGCCAGGGCTATAAATTGCAATGTCCGTACTGTGAGACGCGTAAGACAGCGCTACAGGGAGACAGGACGGACAGCTGATCATCCTCGCAGTGGCAGACCACGTGTTACAACACCTGCACAGGATCGGTACATCTGAACATCACAACTGCGGGACAGGTACAGGATGGCAACAACAACTGCCCAGGTTACACCAGGAACGCACAATTCCTCCATCAGTGCTCAGTCTGTCCACAATAGGCTGAGAGAGGCTGGACTGAGGGCTTGTAGGCCTGTTGTGAGACAGGTCCTCACCAGACATCACCGGCAACAACGTTACCTATGGGCATAAACCCACCGTCGCTGGACCAGACAGGACTGGCAAAACGTGCTCTTCACTGACAAGTCGCAGTTTTGTCTCACCAGGGGTGATGGTCGAATTCTTTTTAATCGTCGAAGTAATGATCGTTACACCGAGGCCTGTACTCTGGAGCGGGATCGATTTGGAGGTGGAGGGTCCGTCATGGTCTAGGGCGGTGTGTTACAGAATCATCGGATTGAACTTGTCATTGCAGGCAATCTCAAAGCTGTGTGTTACAGGGAAGACATCCTCCTCCCTCATGTGGTACCCTTCCTGCAGGCTCATCCTGACATGACCCTCCAGCGTGACAATGCCACCAGCCATACTGCTTGTTCTGTGCGTGATTTCCTACAAGACAGGAATGTCAGTGTTCTGCTATGGCCAGCGAAGAGCCCGGATCTCAATCCCATTGCGCATGTCTGGGACCTGTTGGATCGGAGGGCGAGGGCTAGGGCCATTCCCCCCAGAAATGTCCGGGAACTTGCAGATGCCTTGGTGGAAGAGTGGGGTAGCATCTCACAGCAAGAACTGGCAATTCTGGTGCAGTCCACGAGGAGGAGAGGCACTGCAGATACTGACTGTTTCTTTTGATTTTGACCCCCCCTTTGTTCAGGGACACATTATTCCATGTCTGTGGAACTTGTTCAGTTTATGTCTCAGTTGTTGAATCTTATGTTCATACAAATATTTCCACATGTTAAATTTGCTGAAAATAAGCGCAATTGACAGTGAGAGGACGTTTCTTTTTTTTGTTGGGTTTTTATACACACAGACACATATTATATATATATATATATATATATATATATATATATATATATATATATATATACACACACACACACAGTGCATTTGGAAAGTATTCAGACCTTTTTCTACATTGTTACGTTACAGCGGTATTCTAAAATGTATTAAATGTTTTTCCTCATCAATCTACACACATTATTCTACAATGACAAAGCAAAAACAGATTTTTAGACATTTTTGCAAATGTACTAAAAATTAGAAACTGATATCACATTTAGTATTCTGATCATTTTCTCAGAATGTTGTTGAAGCACCTTTGGTAGCGATTACAGCCTTGAATCTTCTTGGGTATGACGTTACAAGCTTGTTACACCTGTATTCGGGGAGTTTCTCCCATTCTCTGCAGATCCTCTCAAGATCTGTCAGGGTGGATGGGGAGCGTCGTTGCACAGCTATTCTCAGGTCTCCCCAGAGATGTTCGTTTGGGTTCAAGTCCGGGCTCTGGCTGTGTCACTCAAGGACATTGCGACTTGTCCCGAAGCCACTCCTGCGTTGTCTTGCGTTGTCGTGTGCTTAGGGTCTTTATCCTGTTGGAAGGTGAACCTTCGCTCCGCTCTGGAGCAGGTTTTCATCAAGGATCTCTGTACTTTGCTCCGTCATCTTTCCCTCGATCCTGACTAGTCTCCTAGTCCATGCTGCTGAAACACATCCCCATAGCATGATGCTGCCACCATCATGCTTCACAGTAGGGATGGTGCCAGGTTATCTCCAGCCAAAGAGCAAAAAATTGGTTTCATCAGACCACATGTTTCTCATGGTCTGAGAGTCCTTTAGGTGCCTTTTGGCAAACTCAAAGCAGACTGTCAGGTGACTTTAACTGAGGAGTGGCTTCCGTCTGGCCATTGTACTATAAAGGCCTGATTGGGATTGGTGGAGTGCTGCAGAGATGGCTGTCCTTCTGGAAGGTTCTCCCATCTCAACAGAGGAACTCTGTCAGAGAGACTATCAGGTTCTTAGTCACCTCCCTGACCAAGGCCCTTCTCCCCAAATTGCTCAGTTTGGTCGGGCAGCCAGCTCAAAGAAGAGGGTTGGTGGTTCCAAACTTCTTCACACACATATTATATACACTGTATATATATATATATATAAGTCGGAAGTTTACATACAACTTTGCCAAATACATTTGAACTCCGTGTTTTACAGTTCCTGACATTTAATCCTAGTAAAAATTCCCTGTCTTAGGTCAGTTAGGATCACCACTTTATTTTAAGAATGTGAAATGTCAGAATAATAGTAGAGCGAATTAATCACATTCCTAGTGGGTCAGAAGTCTATATACACTCAATTAGTATTTGGTAGCATTGCCTTTAAATTGTTTAACTTGGGTCAAACGTTTCAGGTAGCCTTCCCTCCTTTCCACAAGAAGTTGGGTGAATTTTGGCCGATTCCTCCTGACAGAGCTGGTGTAACTGAGTCAGGTTTGTAGGCCTCCTTGCTTGCACATGCTTTTTCAGTTCTGCCCACATTTTCTATGGGATTGAGGTCAGGGCTTTGTGATGGCCACTCCAATACCTTGACTTGGTTGTCCTTCAGCCATTTTGCCACAACCTTGGAAGTATGCTTGGGGTCATTGTTCATTTGGAAGACCTATTTGTGACCAAGCTTTAACTTCCTGACTGATGTCTTGAGATGTTGCTTCAATAAATCCACATAATTTTCCTTTCTCATGTCTTTGTCTATTTTGTGAAGTGCACCAGTCCAACCTGCAGCAAAGCACCCCCACAACATGATTCTGCCACCCCCGTGCTTCATGGTTGGGATGGTGTTCTTCAGCTTGCAAGACTCCCCCTTTTTCCTCCAAACATAACGATGGTCATTATGGCCAAACAGTTCTATTTTTGTTTCATCAGACCAGAGGACATTTCAGCATCTCCAGCATCTTCACAAGATCCTTTGCTGTTGTTCTGGGATTTTTCGCACTTTTCGCACCAAAGTAGCCAAAGTAGTCATCTCTAGGAGACAGAACGCGTCTCCTTCCTGAGCAGTATGAAGGCTGCGTGGTCCCATGGTGTTTATACTTGCGTACTATTGTTTGTACAGATGAACGTGGTACCTTCAGGCATTTGGAAATTGCTCCCAAGGATTAAACAAACTTGTGGAAGTATACAAAAAACAATTCTGAGGTCTTGGCTGATTTCTTTTGATTTTCCCATGATGTCAAGCAAAGAGGCACTGAGTTTTAAGGGAGTCCTTGAATTACATCCACAGGTACACCTCCGATTGACTCAAATGATGTCAATTAGCCTATCAGAAGCTTCTAAAGCCATGACATAATTTTCTGGAATTTTCCAATCAGTTTAAAGGCACATTCAACTTGGGGGCTGCAGGGTTGCTTAGTGGTTAGAGCGTTGGACTAGTAACCGAAAGGTTGCAAGTTCGAATCCCCGAGCTGACAAGGTACAAATCTGTCGTTCTACCCCTGAACAAGGCAGTTAACCCACTGTTCCTAGGCCATCATTGAAAATAAGAATTTGTTTTGCCTAGTTGACTGGCTTGCCTAGTTAAATAAAGGTAAAAAATAAATAAAATAAAAATGACTTGTGTCACACACAAATTAGATGTCCTAACCGACTTACCAAAACTATAGTTTGTTAACAAGAAATTAGTGGAGTGGTTGAAATACAAGTTTTAATGACTCAAGTGTAAGTAAACTTCCGACTTCAACTGTATATACACACACACAAAATACACATGATACCCACATTATATATATATATATACACACACCTGTGTTACATACACAAATAATGTATACTCATGTTTTACACATGGCCTGTGTGACTCCTTACTCACATTCCAAACAGCATGTCATGGAGTCCTGTTTAGAGACAAGAGAGTTAAAGTCAGAATAAACTGTTGTTGTATCCTGATAACTCCTGGTCAGGGTCAGATTAAACTGTTGTTGTATCCTGATACCTCCTGGTCAGGATCAGATTAAACTGTTGTTGTATCCTGATAACTTCTGGTCAGGGTCAAACTGGACAGTTTTACTTTAATCTCTTCATTCAAAGACTCAATCATGGAAACTCCTGAACTGTGTCAGCATGCTAGTCAGGGTCATAATGTATTTGTATTTACTATGGATCCCCATTTGCTTCTGGCAAGGCAGCAGCTACTCTTCCTAGGGTCCAGCAAAAAATTACAATACATTCACACATTTCACTACACAATGTGTGCCCCTGGGGTCAGGGTCATCATACTAGTTAAGGTCAGGTTCTTCATGGTAGTTAGGATCAGGGTCATCATGCTAGTTAGGGTCAGGATCAGCATGCTAGTCAGGGTCATCATGTTAGTCAGGGTCAGCATGCTAATTAGGGTTAGAGTTTACATTAACTGGATGGTTAGATTAGAGTTTACATTAGCTGGATGGTTAGAGTTTACATTAACTGGATGGTTAGAGTTTATATTAACTGGATGGTTAGAGTTTATATTAACTGGATGGTTAGAGTTTACATTAACTGGATGGTTAGAGTTTATATTAACTGGATGGTTAGAGTTTATATTAACTGGATGGTTAGAGTTTACATTAACTGGATGGTTAGAGTTTACATTAACTGGATGGTTAGGGTTAGAGTTTATATTAAATGGATGGTTAGGGTTAGAGTTTATATTAAATGGATGGTTAGAGTTAGAGTTTACATCAAATCAAATCAAATTTTATTTGTCACATACACATGGTTAGCAGATGTTAATGCGAGTGTAGCGAAATGCTTGTGCTTCTAGTTCCGACAATGCTGTAATAACCAACAAGTAATCTAACTAACAATTCCAAAACTACTGTCTTATACACAGTGTAAGGGGATAAAGAATATGTACATAAGGATATATGAATGAGTGATGGTACAGAGCAGCATAGGCAAGATACAGTAGCTGATATCGAGTACAGTATATACATATGAGATGAGTATGTAAACAAAGTGGCATAGTTAAAGTGGCTAGTGATACATGTATTACATAAGGATGCAGTCGATGATATAGAGTACAGTATATACGTATGCATATGAGATGAATAATGTAGGGTATGTAAACATTATATAAGGTAGCATTGTTTAAAGTGGCTAGTGATATATTTACATCATTTCCCATCAATTCCCATTATTAAAGTGGCTGGAGTTGAGTCAGTGTCAGTGTCAGTGTGTTGGCAGCAGCCACTCAATGTTAGTGGTGGCTGTTTAACAGTCTGATGGCCTTGAGATAGAAGCTGTTTTTCAGTCTCTCGGTCCCAGCTTTGATGCACCTGTACTGACCTCGCCTTCTGGATGATAGTGGGGTGAACAGGCAGTGGCTCGGGTGGTTGATGTCCTTGATGATCTTTATGGCCTTCCTGTAACATCGGGTGGTGTAGGTGTCCTGGAGGGCAGGTAGTTTGCCCCGGGTGATGCGTTGTGCAGACCTCACTACCCTCTGGAGAGCCTTACGGTTGAGGGCGAAGCAGTTGCCGTACCAGGCGGTGATACAGCCCGCCAGGATGCTCTCGATTGTGCATCTGTAGAAGTTTGTGAGTGCTTTTGGTGACAAGCCGAATTTCTTCAGCCTCCTGAGGTTGAAGAGGCGCTGCTGCGCCTTTTTCACGATGCTGTCTGTGTGAGTGGACCAATTCAGTTTGTCTGTGATGTGTATGCCGAGGAACGTAAAACTTGCTACCCTCTCCACTACTGTTCCATCGATGTGGATGGGGGGGTGTTCCCTCTGCTGTTTCCTGAAGTCCACAATCATCTCCTTAGTTTTGTTGACGTTGAGTGTGAGGTTATTTTCCTGACACCACACTCCGAGGGCCCTCACCTCCTCCCTGTAGGCCGTCTCGTCGTTGTTGGTAATCAAGCCTACCACTGTTGTGTCATCCGCAAACTTGATGATTGAGTTGGAGGCGTGCGTGGCCACGCAGTCGTGGGTGAACAGGGAGTACAGGAGAGGGCTCAGAACGCACCCTTGTGGGGCCCCAGTGTTGAGGATCAGCGGGGAGGAGATGTTGTTGCCTTCCCTCACCACCTGGGGCGGCCCGTCAGGAAGTCCAGTACCCAGTTGCACAGGGCGGGGTCGAGACCCAGGGTCTCGAGCTTGATGACGAGCTTGGAGGGTACTATGGTGTTGAATGCCGAGCTGTAGTCGATGAACAGCATTCTCACATAGGTATTCCGCTTGTCCAGATGGGTTAGGGCAGTGTGCAGTGTGGTTGAGATTGCATCGTCTGTGGACCTATTTGGGCGGTAAGCAAATTGGAGTGGGTCTAGGGTGTCAGGTAGGGTGGAGGTGATATGGTCCTTGACTAGTCTCTCAAAGCACTTCATGATGACGGATGTGAGTGCTACGGGGCGGTAGTCGTTTAGCTCAGTTACCTTAGCTTTCTTGGGAACAGGAACAATGGTGGCCCTCTTGAAGCATGTGGGAACAGCAGACTGGTATAGGGATTGATTGAATATGTCCGTAAACACACCGGCCAGCTGGTCTGCGCATGCTCTGAGGGCGCGGCTGGGGATGCCGTCTGGGCCTGCAGCCTTGCGAGGGTTAACATGTTTAAATGTCTTACTCACCTTGGCTGCAGTGAAGGAGAGACCGCATGTTTCCATTGCAGGCCGTGTCAGTGGCACTGTATTGTCCTCAAAGCGGGCAAAAAAGTTATTTAGTCTGCCTGGGAGCAAGACATCCTGGTCCGTGACTGGGCTGGATTTCTTCCTGTAGTCCGTGATTGACTGTAGACCCTGCCACATGCCTCTTGTGTCTGAGCCGTTGAATCGAGATTCTACTTTGTCTCTGTACTGACGCTTAGCTTGTTTAATAGCCTTGCGGAGGGAATAGCTGCACTGTTTGTATTCAGTCATGTTACCAGACACCTTGCCCTGATTAAAAGCAGTGGTTCGCGCTTTCAGTTTCACACGAATGCTGCCATCAATCCACGGTTTCTGGTTAGGGAATGTTTTAATCGTTGCTATGGGAACGACATCTTCAACGCATGTTCTAATGAACTCGCACACCGAATCAGCGTATTCGTCAATGTTGTTATCTGACGCAATACGAAACATCTCCCAGTCCACGTGATGGAAGCAGTCTTGGAGTGTGGAGTCAGCTTGGTCAGACCAGCGTTGAACAGACCTCAGCATGGGAGCCTCTTGTTTTAGTTTCTGTCTGTAGGCAGGGATCAACAAAATGGAGTCGTGGTCAGCTTTTCCGAAAGGGGGGGGGGGCAGGGCCTTATATGCGTCGCGGAAGTTAGAGTAACAATGATCCAAGGTCTTTACACCCCTGGTTGCGCAATCGATATGCTGCTAAAATTTAGGGAGTCTTGTTTTCAGATTAGCCTTGTTAAAATCCCCAGCTACAATGAATGCAGCCTCCGGATAAATCGTTTCCAGTTTGCAGAGAGTTAAATAAAGTTCGTTCAGAGCCATCGATGTGTCTGCTTGGGGGGGATATATACGGCTGTGATTATAATCGAAGAGAATTCTCTTGGTAGATAATGCGGTCTACATTTGATTGTGAGGAATTCTAAATCAGGTGAACAGAAGGATTTGAGTTCCTGTATGTTTCTTTCATCACACCATGTCACGTTAGTCATAAGGCATACGCCCCCGCCCCTCTTCTTACCAGAAAGATGTTTGTTTCTGTCGGCGCGATGCGTGGAGAAACCCGCTGGCTGCACCGCCTCGGATAGCGTCTCTCCAGTGAGCCATGTTTCCGTGAAGCAAAGAACGTTACAGTCTCTGATGTCCCTCTGGAATGTTACCCTTGCTCGGATTTCATCAACCTTGTTGTCAAGAGACTGGACATTGGCAAGAAGAATGCTAGGGAGTGGTGCACGGTGTGCCCGTCTCCAGAGTCTGACCAGAAGACCGCCTCGTTTCCCTCTTTTTCGGAGTCGTTTTTTTGGGTCGCTGCATGGAATCCACTCCGTTGTCCTGTTTGTAAGGCAGAACACAGGATCCGCGTCGCGAAAAACATATTCTTGGTCGTACTAATGGTGAGTTGACGCTGATCTTATATTCAGTAGTTCTTCTCGACTGTATGTAATGAAACCTAAGATGACCTGGGGTACTAATGTAAGAAATAACACGTAAAAAAAAAAAAAAAAAACTGCATAGTTTCCTAGGAACGCAAAGCGAGGCGGCCATCTCTGTCGGCGCCGGAAGTGTTCACAAGAGTTTACATTAACTGGAGGGTTAGAGTTTATATTAACTGGATGGTTAGAGTTTATATTAACTGGATGGTTAGAGTTTACATTAACTGGAGGGTTAGAGTTTATATTAACTGGATGGTTAGAGTTTATATTAACTGGAGGGTTAGAGTTTACATTAACTGGATGGTTAGAGTTTACATTAACTGGAGGGTTAGAGTTTATATTAACTGGATGGTTAGAGTTTACATTAACTGGAGGGTTAGAGTTTATATTAACTGGATGGTTAGAGTTTATATTAACTGGATGGTTAGAGTTTACATTAACTGGAGGGTTAGAGTTTATATTAACTGGATGGTTAGAGTTTATATTAACTGGATGGTTAGAGTTTACATTAACTGGATGGTTAGAGTTTACATTAAATGGATGGTTAGAGTTTATATTAACCGCATGGTTAGAGTTTACATTAACTGGATGGTTAGAGTTAGAGTTTACATTAACTGGAGGGTTAGGGTTAGAGTTTACATGAAATGGATGGTTAGAGTTTACATTAACCGGATGGTTGGAGTTTACATTAACTGGATGATTAGAGTTTACATTAAATGGATGGTTAGTGTTAGTGTTTACATTAACTAGGTGGCTAGGGTTAGAGTTTACATTAACTGGATGGTTAGAGTTTACATAAACTGGATGGTTAGAGTTTACATTAAATGGATGGTTATACTTTACATTAACTGGATGATTAGAGTTTACATTAACTGGATGGTTAGAGTTTATATTAACTGGATGGTTAGAGTTTACATTAACTGGATGGTTAGAGTTTACATTAAATGGATGGTTAGAGTTTATATTAACCGCATGGTTAGAGTTTACATTAACTGGATGGTTAGAGTTAGAGTTTACATTAACTGGAGGGTTAGGGTTAGAGTTTACATGAAATGGATGGTTAGAGTTTACATTAACCGGATGGTTGGAGTTTACATTAACTGGATGATTAGAGTTTACATTAACTGGATGGTTAGAGTTTACATTAATTGGATGGTTAGAGTTTACATAAACTGGATGGTTAGAGTTTACATTAAATGGATGGTTATACTTTACATTAACTGGATGATTAGAGTTTACATTAACTGGATGGTTAGAGTTTCCATTAACTGGATGGATAGGGTTAGATTTTTCTTGGGTCCTGCAACACTAAGGCAGTTATATGCTATTAAAAATGTTACATTACATTTCGAAACACTTTTCACAACACATTAAGTGTGTTCCCTCAGGCCTTCAACCAGATATCTACAATACAAAATCCATGTGTACGTGTGCGTAAGCGTGTTTCTTTGCGTGTGTGTCTCTTCACAGTTCCGCTGTTCCATAGGGTGTATTTTTACCTGATAAATCTGATTCTACTGAAGTGGAAAAGAGTTCCATGTAGCCAAGGGCTTTACATAGTACTTTACGCCCACCATAGTCTGTTCTTGAGTGTTGCAGTGATTTCACTCACTGTAGTAGCTGGCGTGTATAGTGTTGAGTCATCCGCATACATAGACACACTTTACTCAAAGCCAGTGGCAGGTCATTTGTAAAGATTGAAAAATGTAAGGGGCCTAGACAGCTGTCCTGGGGAATTCCTGATTCTACGTTGGAGAGGCTTCCATTAAAGAACACCCTCTGTGTTCTGTTAGACAAGTAACTCTTTATCCACAATATAGCAGGGGGTGTAAAGCCATATCACACGTTTTTCCAGTAGCAGACTATGATCGATAATATCAAAAGCCACACTGAAGTCTAACAAAATAGCCCCTACAATCTTTTTATCATCAATTTATCTCAGCCAATCATCAGTCATTTGTGTAAGTGCTGTGCTTGTTGAATGTCCTTCCCTATAAGCATGCTGAAAATGTGTTGTCAATTTGTGTACAGTAAAATAGCATTGTATCTGATCAAACACAATATTTCTTAAAAGTTTACTAAGGGTTGGTAACAAGCTGAGTGTTTGGCTATTTGAGCCAGTAAAGGGGTCTTTACTATTCTTGGGTAGCGGAATGACTTTAGCTTCCATCCTGACCTCAGGCCACATACTTTCTACTAGGCTTAGATTGAAGATATGGCAAATATTATCCTAGGTAATTTTCCATCCAAGTTGTCAGACCACGGTGGCTTGTCATTGTTGATAGACAACGGAATTCAAAATTACAATTCTTGTCTTTCATAATTTGATCAATTATACTTGTGAAGTGTTTGTTGCTTGCATGTCATGTCTAAATTTGCTAATCTTGACAATGAAATTGGCAATATCAGTGGGTATTCTGATGAATGAGCCATCTGATTCAATGAATGATGTATCTGAGTTTGTGTATAGTGTTTGTGTGTGTGTGTGTGTGTAGTGTTTGAGTATTTAGTGTGAATTTGTAGTGTGTGTGTACGTACGGGGGTTGTTGTTGCGGTTGCGGATGATGTACATGAAAAGCAGAACGGTTGCTATGGCAGCGATAAGCATCCCTCCGATGGCTGCTCCAATCACAGCAGGGTACGCACTGAAGGGAGGGTCCGCTGCAAAACATACACATTTCACACACACACACACACACACACACACACACACACACATAGTCAGAAATGTATACCTTCTACCATTTACAGCGAGCTTGACATTGACAGATTCCGATTGCGCTGACATCTGCAGCATTTACGTTAATGTGATCTTCGCAAACATTGGGGAAAATGCCCTTAAAATCTGCATTGTCCGCTCGAAGGTGACCTGCACAATAGCACAGCTAGGTTTGAATCCCGGCCTTTGCTAACTAGCTATGTTTTGTGGAAAAATGTGGGATATATTATCAACATTCGGTTGTGGTGCATGATGTCCATACAAACTAACTGGCTAATGTCGGCTAGGACATTAGTGAATCAGTGATGCTTTGATGACATGAACACTCAGAACTAATCTCTAACAGAATAGACTAGTAAGGTTGCAAGTAAGGTCGAAAGGTTGCAAGTTCGAATCCCCGAGCTGACAAGGTACAAATCTGTCGTTCTGCCCCTGAACAGGCAGTTAACCCACAAAATAAAAAATAAAAAAATAAAGGTGTTCCTTTTGTCCAGGTGGGAAAGGGCAGTGTGGAGTGCAATAGAGATTGCATCATCTGTGGATCTGTTTGGGTGGTATGCAAATTGGAGTGGGTCTAGTGTTTCTGGGATAATGGTGTTGATGTGATTCATTACCAACCTTTCAAAGCACTTCATGGCTACAGACGTGAGTGCTATGGGTCTGTAGTCATTTAGGCAGGTTGCTTCTCTGTTCTTAGGCACAGGAACTATGGTGGTCTGCTTGAAACATGTTGATATTACAGACTTAATCAGGGACATGTTTAAAATGTCATTGAAGACACCTGCCAGTTGGTCAGCACATACCCGGAGCACATGTCCTGGTAATCCGTCTGGCCCCGCAGCCTTGTGTATGTTGACCTGTTTAAAGGTCTTACTCATGTCGGCTACGGAGAGCGTGATCACACAGTCGCCCGGAACAGCTGATGCTCTCATGCATGCCTCAGTGTTGCTTGCCCCCGAAGTGAGCATAGAAGTGATTTAGCTCGTCTGGTAGGCTTGTGTCACTGGGCAGCTCGCGGCTGGGCTTCCCTTTGTAGTCTGTAATAGTTTGCAAGCCCTGCGACATAAGACGAGTGTCGGAGCCGGTGTAGTATGATTCAATCTTAGCCCTGTATTGACGCTTTGCTTGTTTGATGGTTCGTCGTAGGGCACAGCAGGATTTCTTGTAAGCTTCCAGGTTAGAGTCCCGCACCTTGAAAGCGGCAGCTCTACCCTTTTAGCTCAGTGCGAATGTTGCCTGTAATCCATGGCTTCTGGTTGGGGTATGTACGGACAGTCACTGTGGTGACGACGTCCTTGATCCACTTATTGATAAAGCCAGTGACTGATGTGGTGTACTCCTCAATGCCATCGGAAGAATCCCGGAACATGTTCCAGTCTATGATAGCAAAACAGTCCTGTAGTTTAGCATCTGCTTCATCTGACCACTTTTTTATAGACAAATTCACTGGTGCTTCCTGCTTTAATTTTTGCTTGTAAGCAGGAATCAGGAGGATAGAGTTGTGGTCTGATTTACCAAATCAAGGGCGAGTGAGAGCTTTGTACGCGTCTCTGTGTGTGGAGTACAGGTGATCTAGAATGCTTTTCCCTCTCGTTGCACATTTAACATGTTGATGGAAATTTGGTAGAACTGATTTAAGTTTCCCTGCATTAAAGTCTCCGGCCACTAGGAGCGCCGCCTCTGTGTGAGTGGTTTCCTGTTTGCTTATTTCCTTATACAGCTGACTGAGTGCGGTCTTAGTGCCAGTATCTGTCTGTGGTGGTAAATAAACAGCCACAAAAAGTATAGCTGAAAACTCTCTAGGCATGTAGTGTGGCCTGCAATTTATCACAATATACACTTCTTCAGGCGAGCAAAATTTAGAGACTTCCTTAGAATCCGTGCACCACCTGTTGTTTACAAATACGCACAGACCGCCCCCCCTCGTCTTACCGGAGTGTGCTGTTCTATCTTGCCAGTGCAGCGTGTATCCCGCTAGCTGAATATCCATGTCGTCATTGAGCCACGATTCCGTAAAACATAGGATATTACAGTTGTTGATGTCCCGTTGGTAGGATATTTGTGATTGTACCTTGTGTACCTGCATCGCTCCCTCTTGCAAATAACGTGGATGTCGGCCCTGCCGGGTTTTTGGAGAATGTCTTGTGCGTCTTGTAAATTGAAGAAAAAATCTTTGTCTAATCCGAGGTGAGCAATCGCTGTCCTGATATCCAGAAGCTCTTTTTTGCCGTAAGATACGGTTGCAGAAACATTATGTACAAAATAAGTTACAAATAACGCAAAAAAACCCACATAATAGCACAAGTGGTTGAGCGCCCGTAAAACTGCTGCCATTTCTTCCAGCTGTTCTTCCAGTTGCAATCTCTTCATCTGACTACATTTTCTCTCATAGTCCGAGAGCATCTGGTCATTGCGGTGGTGGCACATGGCTACTTGTTTCTGCTAACTGGAGATTTTCTCTTTTCTCCCTCTCTCACCTGTCCATCTCTTCTCTCACCTGTCCATCTCATTTGAATTCCATGCTGTCACTGTCACTTGTCCACTAAAGCTTAACACTGTTGAAATTTGTCACCCACCAGGTGGCCTTGGACAGTTCCTCAATGAGCTTGGAACCTTGATAAGCTCATTTCCTTGACGATGGCTCGCCGCTCTTCGCACTTGGCGACTATAATCTCCGAAAGTCTGCCTTCAAGGAATTTATTTTCAACTCTCTTTCCCCTCGCCTCTTTTGACCTCTCCCTTTCCCAATCGCCTCCAACCTGGCTGCCCGAAAATCTGCCCGCTCGAAACCATCTCATCATCACTTCAGACCATCTCTGGAGACCTTCTCACTTCCCTCATCAACTCATCCCTGATCACTGGCTGTGTTCCTTCTGACTTCAAAATGCCCCTAGTCGCTACCCTCCTCAAGAAACCAACACTCGACTCATCTGACGTCAAAAACTACCGACCTGTATCCCTTCTTTCTTTTCTTTCCAAAACACTTGAGCGTGCTGTCTCTGACTTAATCTCTCGCTATCTCTTTCCAAAAATTTTCTGGACCCTATCCAGTCAGGCTTCAAGACGGGTTGCTCAACCGAGACTTCTCTTCTCTATGTCACAGAGGCTCTCCGTACTGCCGAAGCTAAATCGCTGTCCTCTGTTCTCATCCTCCTACATCTATCCACTGCCTTCGGCACCGTGAACCATCAGATCATCCTCTCCACCCTCTCAAGGCTGGGCGTCTCAGGCTCTGCACACTCTTGGATTGCATTGTACCTGGCAGGCCGCTCCCACCAGGTAACGTGGAGAGGATCTGTGTCTGCACCATGTACTCTCCCGACTGGTGTCCTTCAGGGGTCAGTTCTAGGCCCTCTCCTCTTCTCTCTATTCACCAAGTCACTAGACTCCATCATATCCTCACATGGTCTTTCCAATAACTGCTATGAGGATGACATTCAACTACTTTTCTCCTTCCGCCCTTCCGACACCCAGGTGGCGTCTCTGAGTGCCTGGCAGATATCTCAATTTGGATGTCGGCCCACCACCTTAAGCTCAACCTCGACAAGATGGAGCTGCTATTCCTCCCGGGGATTGGCTGCCCGCTCTCCATCACAGTTGACAACTCCACTGTGTCTCCCTCCCAGAGTGCAAAGAACCTCGACATAAACCCTGAACAACAACCTGTCGTTCTCTGAAAACATCAAAGCAGTGACTAGCTCCTGCAGGTTCATGCTCAACAACATCCGTAGAGTACGACCCTACCTCACAAAGGACGTGGCGCAGGGTCCTAATCCAGGCACTTCCCATCTCCCGTCTGGACTACTGCAACTCGCTTTTGGCTGGGCTCACTGCTTGTGCCATCAAACCCTTGCAACTTATCCAGAACGCTGCAGCCCACCTGGTGTTCAACCTTCCCAAGTTCTCCTATGTCACCCCGCTCCTCCGCACACTCCACTAGCTCACATCCACTACACTTCTCGGTCCTGGCACCCCAAATGGTGGAAGCAGCTTCCCCTTGTGGCTTGGACAGCAGAGTCCCTGCCCATCTTCCAGCGGAGCCCCCCCCAACATTGCTGTTAGCTAATTTATTGAGGACTTACTATGACTGATATGCAGTTGTCCCACATAGCTATCTTAAAATTAATGCACTAACTGTAAATCGCTCAGGATAAGAGTGTCTGCTAAATGACTTAAATGTAAAATGTTGACAAAGCTAACATGTTCTGAACTAATCTCTAACAGATAGACAAATATAATGGGTTCAGAACTAATCTCTAAGAGAATATACAGAACTAATGGGTTCCGACGTAATCTCTAACAGAATAGAACTAATCTCTAACCGATAGACAAAGTTAACAGGTTCAGAACTATTCTCTAACAGAATATACAGAACTAACGGTTCAGAACTCACCTCTAACAGAATATACAGAACTAACGGTTCAGAACTCACCTCTAACAGAATATACAGAACTAACGGTTCAGAACTCACCTCTAACAGAATATACAGAACTAACGGTTCAGAACTCACCTCTAACAGAATATACAGAACTAACGGTTCAGAACTCACCTCTAACAGAATAGACAAAGCTAACATGGTCAGCAGTAATCTCTAACAGAATAGACAAAGCTAACATGGTCAGCAGTAATCTCTAACAGAATATAACTCATCTCTAACGGAATAGAAAAAGCTAATGGGTTCAGAACTAATCTTTAACAGAATAGACAGAGCTAACGGGTTCAGAATTAATCTCTAACAGAATATACAGAGCTAACGGGTTCAGAATTAATCTCTAACAGAATAGACAAAGCTAACATGGTCAGAAGTAATCTCTAACAGAATATAACTCATCTCTAACAGAATAGAAAAAACGAATGGGTTCAGAACTAATCTTTAACAGAATCGACAGAGCTAACAGGTTCAGAATCGCCCCTACCAGAATAGACAAACCTAACGGGTTATTAAGTGACTGATAAATACTGAAGAAATGCAACTGTTATTAACATATTAATTGATAGCAAGCCAGGCTTCTTTGTAGAGTTCCTCTCCTCATCTCCTGCTCATATTTCCTCTCATCTTGTACATCTCTTCACCTCTCTTCATTCTCTCTGTTTTCTACTCTCCTCTCTTTGTTGCACATGTAAAATAGCTGTTTTGGAAACTCTATAGAATAATGAGAAACACCAATCAGAGTTTTCTATCAGCTGCAGGATAAATCTTATTGGCCATCACAATGGAGAAATTTGATTAGCTATTCAGGACAAACCCGTTTCTATACAGACAGACAACTGAGAGGGAGGAAAGGACAAAGCGGGAGAGAAGGAGAGGAAGGGATGGAGAGATGAAGGAGGGGTAGGGTTATTGTAAGGCCATGTGTCTGTGTGTGTGTGTGTGTGTGTGTGTGTGTGTGTGTGTGTGTGTGTGTGTGTGTGTGTGTGTGTGTGTGTGTGTGTGTGTGTGTGTGTGTGTGTGTGTGTGTGTGTGTGTGTGTTTCACCTGAGAGAAAAAAACAAAAAGGGAAGAAGTTTAGGGTTAGTCTCGCATCAGTCTGTCAACAAGCTGCATCATGGGAATGTTTTAACTCATGGCCAATCAATGGAACGAATTGCAAAAATCACTGAACCTGGAGACTTACAGTGGGGCAAAAAAGTATTTAGTCAGCCACTAATTGCGCAAGTTCTCCCACTTAAAAAGATGAGAGAGGCCTGTAAATTCATTAAAAATCCTACAATGTGATTTTCTGGATTTTTTTTCTCATTTTGTCTGTCATAGTTGAAGTGTACCTATGATGAAAATTACAGGCCACTCTCATCTTTTTAATTGGGAGAACTTGCACAATTGGTGGCTGACTAAATACTTTTTTGCCCCACTGTATATCTCCCTCTAACTTTAAGCATCAGCTGTCAGAGCAGCTTACCGCTCACTGTTCCTGTACACAGCCAATCTGAAAATAGCACACCCAATTACATCATCCCCATATTGTTATTTATCTTCTTTCTCTTTTGCACCCCAGTATCTCTACTTGCACATCATCATCTGCACATCTATCACTCCAGTGTTAATGCTAAATTGTATTTATTTTGCCTTTATGGCCTATTTAAAAAATGAATAAAATCAATGACCTCTGGATCTTTCTCAATTTGTCTTTCTGTGATTCCCTCACATCCTGTCTTCTTCTCAACCGTATTGGAGGAGAAGATCCATTGCCCCTGCCCTCTGATCTTCTTCTCCAGTGTGTGAAAGAGGAGATAAGGAGAGAGGATACTAGGGATGGAGATATGTCTCTGTCTCTCGCTGTCTCAACCTCTTTTGCTGTCTGTCTCAATCTCTTTCGCTAGCTGTCTCAATATCTTTTGGTGTCTGTCTCAATCTCTATCTCGCAGTCTCTTGCTATCTCTCTCTCTCGCCATCTTTCAATTCAATTCAAAGGGTTTTATTGGCATGGGAAACAGATGTTTACAAACCAAAGCAAGTGAAATAGTTCATAAACAAAAGTGAACTGAAAACAATAAAAAATGAACAGTAAAAAGAATAGAGACATTTCAAATGTCATGAACTCAGCAAAAAAAGAAATGTCCCTTTTTCAGGACCCTGTCTTTCAAAGATCATTCGTAAAAATGCAAATAACTTCACAGATTGTCATTGTAAAGAGTAAAAACACTGTTTCCCATACTTAAACAATTAATGAACATGAACTTTTTGGAACACCATTATTTTTGTCTTACTGAAATGTACTGTCACTGCCCAAGTCTGACAGAATCTGTGCAGAAGATCTAGGTGCTGCTGTATAGGCCCTCCTTGGTTGGGGACAGTAGACATTTGACTTCAGATTCTAGTAGGGTGAGGCTGGGTGCTGCAGACTGTTCTTGTGCCCTTGTTGGGGAGGCAGGGTAGCCTAGTGGTTAGAGCGTTGGACTAGTAACCAAAAGGTTGCAAGTTCGAATCCCCGAGCTGACAAGGTACAAATCTGTCGTTCTGCCCCTGGACAGGCAGATAACCCACTGTTCCTAGGCCATCATTGAAAATAAGAATTTGTTCTTAACTGACTTAGTAAAATAAAAAATAAATAAAAATGTTGAAGAGGGTGGCGCTCAAGGTGCATCCCTGTCTCACCCCACGGCCCGTGGAAAGAAAGGTGTGTGTTTTTTGCCAATTGTAACCAAACACTTGTTGTTTGTGTCCATGGATTTTATATTGTTGTATTTTTTCCCTGAACACCACTTTTCATCAATTTGTATCTGTATGTATTATGGATCCACATTAGCTGTAGCAAAATTAAGGCAGTTTATACCATTTAAAAAAACATTACAATACATTCACAGATTTCTCTTCCTGTGTTCCAGCAAAATTAAGGTGGTTAATACATTTAAAAAAACATTACAATATATTCACAGATTTCACAACACACTGTGTGCCCTCATGCCCCTACTCCACCACTATCACAAATCTACAGTACTAAATCTACTGTGGGGCAAAAAAGTACTTAGTCAGCCACCAATTGTGCAAGTTCTCCCACTTAAAAAGATGAGAGAGGCCTGTAATTTTCATCATATGTACACTTCAACTATGACAGACAAAATGAGAAAAAAAATCCAGAAAATCACATTGTAGGATTTTTAATGAATTTATTTGCAAATTATGGTGGAAAATAAGTATTTGGTCACCTACAAACAAACAAGATTTCTGGCTCTCACAGACCTGTAACTTCTTCTTTAAGAGGCTCCTCTGTCCTCCACTCGTTACCTGTATTAATGGCACCTGTTTGAACTTGTTATTAGTATAAAAGACACCTGTCCACAACCTCAAACAGTCACACTCCAAACTCCACTATGGCCAAGACCAAAGAGCTGTCAAAGGACACCAGAAACAAAATTGTAGACCTGCACCAGGCTGGGAAGACTGAATCTGCAATAGGTAAGCAGCTTGGTTTGAAGAAATCAACTGTGGGAGCAATTATTAGGAAATGGAAGACATACAAGACCACTGATAATCTCCCTCGATCTGGGGCTCCACGCAAGATCTCACCCCGTGGGGTCAAAATGATCACAAGAACGGTGAGCAAAAATCCCAGAACCACACGGGGGGACCTAGTGAATGACCTGCAGAGAGCTGGGACCAAAGTAACAAAGCCTACCATCAGTAACACACTACGCCGCCAGGGACTCAAATCCTGCAGTGCCAGACATGTCCCCCTGCTTAAGCTAGTACATGTCCAGGCACGTCTGAAGTTTGCTAGAGAGCATTTGGATGATCCAGAAGAAGATTGGGAGAATGTCATATGGTCAGAAGAAACCAAAATATAACTTTTTGGTAAAAACTCAACTCGTTGTGTTTGGAGGACAAAGAATGCTGAGTTGCATCCAAAGAACACCATACCTACTGTGAAGCATGGGGGTGGAAACATCATGCTTTGGGGCTGTTTTTCTGCAAAGGGATCAGGACGACTGATCCGTGTAAAGGAAAGAATGAATGGGGCCATGTATCGTGAGATTTTGAGTGAAAACCTCCTTCCATCAACAAGTGCATTGAAGATGAAACGTGGCTGGGTCTTTCAGCATGACAATGATCCCAAACACACTGCCCGGGCAACGAAGGAGTGGCTTCGTAATAAGCATTTCAAGGTCCTGGAGTGGCCTAGCCAGTCTCCAGATCTCAACCCCAAAGAAAATCTTTGGAGGGAGTTGAAAGTCCGTGTTGCCCAGCAACAGCCCCAAAACATCATTGCTCTAGAGGAGATCTGCATGGAGGAATGGGCCAAAATACCAGCAACAGTGTGTGAAAACCTTGTGAAGACTTACAAAAAACATTTGACCTCTGTCATTGCCAACAAAGGGTATATAACAAAGTATTGAGATACACTTTTGTTATTGACCAAATACTTATTTTCCACCGTAATTTGCAAATAAATTCATAAAAAATCCTACAATGTGACTTTCTGGATTTTTTTTCTAATTTTGTCTGTCATAGTTGAAGTGTACCTATGATGAAAATCACTGGCCTCTCTCATCTTTTTAAGTGGGAAAACTTGCACAATTGGTGGCTGACTAAATACTTTTTTGCCCCACTGTATGTGTGTGTATAGTGTGTATGTTATCGTGTGTGTGTGTATGCATGTGTCTGTGCCTGTTTGTGTTACTTCACAGTCCCCGCTGTTCTATAAGGTGTTTTTATCTGTTTTTTTAAATAAAATGTTACTGCTTGCATCAGTTACTTGATGTGGAATAGGAATAGCCATGTAGATATGGCTGTATGTAGTACTGTGCACCTCCCATAGTCTGTTTTGGACTTCAAATCAAATTTTATTTGTCACATACACATGGTTAGCAGATGTTAATGCGAGTGTAGCGAAATGCTTGTGCTTCTAGTTCCGACAATGCAGTAATAACCAACAAGTAATCGAACTAACAATTCCAAAACTACTGTCTTAAACACACAAGTGTAGGGGAGTAAAGAATATGTACATAAAGGTATATGAATGAGTGATGGTACAGAGCGGCATAGGCAAGATACAGTAGATGGTATGTTGGCAGCAGCCACTCAATGTTAGTGGTGGCTGTTTAACAGTCTGATGGCCTTGAGATAGAAGCTGTTTTTCAGTCTCTCGGTCCCAGCTTTGATGCACCTGTACTGACCTCGCCTTCTGGATGATAGCGGGGTGAACAGGCAGTGGCCCGGGTGGTTGTTGTCCTTGATGATCTTTATGGCCTTCCTGTAACATCGGGTGGTGTAGGTATCCTGGAGGGCAGGTAGTTTGCCCCCGGTGATGCGTTGTGCAGACCTCACTACCCTCTGGAGAGCCTTACGGTTGTGGGCAGAGCAGTTGCCGTACCAGGCGGTGATACAGCCCGCCAGGATGCTCTCAATTGTGCATCTGTAGAAGTTTGTGAGTGCTTTTGGTGACAAGCCGAATTTCTTCAGCCTCCTGAGGTTGAAGAGGCGCTGCTGCGCCTTCTTCACGATGCTGTCTGTGTGGGTGGACCAATTCAGTTTGTCTGTGATGTGTATGCCGAGGAACTTAAAACTTACTACCCTCTCCACTACTGTTCCATCGATGTGGATAGGGGGGTGTTCCCTCTGCTGTTTCCTGAAGTCCACAATCATCTCCTTAGTTTTGTTGACGTTGAGTGTGAGGTTATTTTCCTAACACCACACTCCGAGGGCCCTCACCTCCTCCCTGTAGGCCGTCTTGTCGTTGTTGGTAATCAAGCCTACCACTGTTGTGTCGTCCGCAAACTTGATGATTGAGTTGGAGGCGTGCGTGGCCACGCAGACGTGGGTGAACAGGGAGTACAGGAGAGGGCTCAGAACGCACCCTTGTGGGGCTCCAGTGTTGAGGATCAGCGGGGTGGAGATGTTGTTGCCTACCCTCACCACCTGGGGGAGGCCCGTCAGGAAGTCCAGTACCCAGTTGCACAGGGCGGGGTCGAGACCCAGGGTCTCGAGCTTGATGACGAGCTTGGAGGGTACTGTGGTGTTAAATGCCGAGCTGTAGTCGATGAACAGCATTCTCACATAGGTATTCCTCTTGTCCAGATGGGTTAAGGCAGTGTGCAGTGTGGTTGAGATTGCATCGTCTGTGGACCTATTTGGGCGGTAAGCAAATTAGAGTGGGTCTAGGGTGTCAGGTAGGGTGGAGGTGATATGGTCCTTGACTAGTCTCTCAAAGCACTTCATGATGACGGAAGTGAGTGCTACAGGGTGGTAGTCGTTTAGCTCAGTTACCTTAGCTTTCTTGGGAACAGGAACAATGGTGGCCCTCTTGAAGCATGTGGGAACAGCAGACTGGGATAGGAATTGATTGAATATGTCCGTAAACACACCAGCCAGCTGGTCTGCGCATGCTCTGAGGGCGCGGCTGGGGATGCCGTCTGGGCCTGCAGCCTTGCGAGGGTTAACACGTTTAAATGTTTTACTCACCTCGGCTGCAGTGAAGGAGAGGCCGCATGTTTTGGTTGCAGGCCGTGTCAGTGGCACTGTATTGTCCTCAAAGCGGGCAAAAAGTTATTTAGTCTGCCTGGGAGCAAGACATCCTGGTCCGTGACGGGGCTGGTTTTCTTTTTGTAATCCGTGATTGACTGTAGACCCTGCCACATACCTCTTGTGTCTGAGCCGTTGAATTGAGATTCTACTTTGTCTCTATACTGATGCTTAGCTTGTTTGATTGCCTTGCGGAGGGAATAGCTACACTGTTTGTATTCGGTCATGTTACCGGTCACCTTGCCCTGATTAAAAGCAGTGGTTCGCGCTTTCAGTTTCACGCGAATGCTGCCATCAATCCACGGTTTCTGGTTTGGGAATGTTTTAATCGTTGCTATGGGAACGATCTTCAATGCACGTTCTAATGAACTCGCACACCGAATCAGCGTATTCGTCAATGTTGTTGTCTGACGCAATACGGAACATATCCCAGTCCACGTGATGGAAGCAGTCTTGGAGCGTGGAATCAGATTGGTCGGACCAGCATTGAACAGACCTCAGCGTGGGAGCTTCTGGTTTTAGTTTCTGTCTGTAGGCAGGGATCAACAAAATGGAGTCGTGGTCAGCTTTTCCGAAAGGAGGGCGGGGCAGGGCCTTATATGCGTCGCGGAAGTTGGAATAGCAGTGATCCAAGGTTTTGCCAGCCCTGGTTGCGCAATCGATATGCTGATACAATTTAGGGAGTCTTGTTTTCAGATTAGCCTTGTTAAAGTCCCCAGCTACAATGAATGCAGCCTCAGGATGTATGGATTCCAGTTTGCAAAGAGTCAAATAAAGTTCGTTCAGAGCCATCGATGTGTCTGCTTGGGGGGGAATATATACGGCTGTGATTATAATCGAAGAGAATTCCCTTGGTAGATAATGCGGTCGACATTTGATTGTGAGGAATTCTAAATCAGGTGAACAGAAGGACTTGAGTTCCTGTATGTTTTTGTGCCCACACCACGTCTCGTTAGCCATAAGGCATACGCCCCCGACCCTCTTCTTACCAGAAAGATTTATCTGTCGACGCAATGCTTGGAGAAACCAGCTGGCTGCACCGACTCCGATAGCGTCTCTCCAGTGAGCCATGTTTCCGTGAAGGAAAGAACGTTACAGTCTCTGATGTCCCTCTGGAATGCTACCCTTGCTCGGATTTCATCAACCTTGTTGTCAAGAGACTGGACATTGGCGAGAAGTATACTAGGGAGTGGTGCACGATGTGCCCGTCTCCGGAGTCTGACCAGAAGACAGCTTCGTTTCCCTCTTTTACGAAGTCGTTTTTTTGGGTCGCCGGCTGGGATCCATTCCGTTGTCCTGGGTGAAAGGCAGAACACAGGATCCGCTTCGCAAAAGTCATATTCTTGGTCGTACTGATGGTGAGTTGACGCTGCTCTTATATTCAGTAGTTCTTCTCGACTGTATGTAATGAAACCTAAGATTACCTGGGGTACTAATGTAAGAAATAACACGTAAAAAAAAAAAAAACTGCATAGTTTCCTAGGAACGCGAAGCGAGGCGGCCATCTCTGACGGCGCCGGAAATCATAGGGGACTGTGAAGAGGCCTCTGGTGGCATGTCTTGTGGGGTATGCATGGTTGTTCAAGCTGTCTGAGCTGTGTGCCAGTAGTTTAAACAGACCGCTTTTGTTCATTCAGCTTGTCAACACTTATTACAAAAACAAGTAGTGATGAAGTCAATCTTTCCTCCACTTTGAGCCAGGAAAGATTGTAAATGCATATTATTTATATTAGCTCTCTGTGTACATTATCACACAGTCATCCAGAACAGATGGTGCTCTCGTGCATGCTTCAGTGTTCCTTGCCTCGAAGCGAGCATAAAAGGCATTTAGCTCGTCCGGTAGGCTCGCGTCACTGGGCAGCTCTCATCTGGGTTTCCCTTTGTAGTCCGTAATAGTTTTCAAGCCCTGCCACATCCGACAAGTGTCAGAGCCGGTGTAGTAGGATTCAACCTTAATCCTGTATTGACGCTTTGCCTGTTTGATGGTTCTTCTCAGGGCGTAGTGGGATTTCTTATAAGCGTCCGGATTAGTCTCCCGCTCCTTGAAAGTGGCAGCTCTAGCCTTTAGCTCGATGTGGATGTTGCCTCTATCCATGGCTTCTGGTTGGGAAATGTATGTTCGGTCACTGTGGGGACAACTTTGTCGATGCACTTTTTGATGAAGCCGATGACTGATGTGGTGTACTCCTCAAAACCATTGGATGAATCCCGGAACATTTTCCAGTCTGTGCTAGCAAAACAGTTCTGTAGTGTAGCATCCGCATCATCTGATCACTTCCGTACTGAGCAAGTAACTGGTACTTCTTGCTTTAGTTTTTGCTTGTAAGCCGGAATAAGAAGGATATAATTATGGTCAGATTTGCAGAATGGAAGGCAGGGGAGAGCTTGTTATGCATCTCTGTGTGTGGAGTAAAGGTGGTCTAGGATTTTTTCCCCCTCTCGTTACACATGTGACCTGCTTGGGAAAATGTGTTAAAACTGATTTAAGTGTGCAGCTGTAAAACCTTTTGAGGATCTGAGGACCCATGTCAAATCGTTTCAGTCTCCTGAGGGGGAATAGGTTTTGTCGTGCCCTCTTCACAACTGTCTTGCCGCTCTGTCATTGATCGTCCATATGTTTGTATATTCTTAAATACATTCCTTTACTTGGATATGTATGTAATGGGTATATGTTGTGAAATTGTTAGATGATACTTGTTAGATATTACTGCACTGTCGGAGGTAGAAACACAAGCATTAACATCTGAAAAGATGGCGCCGAAGAGCATGGCTGACGTTTTACATTCTCCCAACTAATTGTGCTATTTTGTTAGTTTTTTGCATTTTGTGTGACTTATTTTTTTACTTGTTTTGTACATAATGTTGCTGCTACCGTCTCTTATGACCGAAAATAACTACTGGACATCAGAACAGCGATTACTCACCGCGTAAACATTTTACTTTAATGAGTCCAACGAGAAGGATATATGCTGCTTTCACTTGAACAGGCCCAGATCCCCTTGATTTGCTTGAAGAAAAGACGCAGGAAAAGGGGCCACAGATTTGGCTGCCTTCTGAGAATCCATAGGCGAACGAGGAAACTCCCACTGCCACCCATTCTTCTTGCTAACATGCAATCATTGGAAAATAAAAATGATGATCTACGATTAAGATTATCCTACCACCAGGATATTAAAAACTGTAATATCTTATGTTTCAACGAGACGTGGCTGAACGATGACACGGATAATATAGAGCTGGCTGGATTTTCCATGCACCGGCAGAACAGAGAAGCTACATCTGGTAAGACAAGGGGTGGGTGTCTATTTGTTAATAACAGCTGGTGCGCGATGTCTAATATTAAAGAAGTCTCGAGGTATTGCTCGCCTGAGGTAGAGTACCTTATGATAAGCTACAGACCACACTATCTACCAAGAGAGTTCTCATCTATATTATTTGTAGCCATCTATTTACCACCACAGAACAAAGCTGGCACTAAGACCACTCTCAACCAACTCTATAAGGACATAAGCAAAGAAGAAAATGCTCACCCAGAAGTGGCGCTCCTAGCGGCCGGGGACTTTAAAGCATCCTGACGGGTTACATCACTTCCTGGTATGGCAACTGCTCGGCCTCTGACCGCAAGACACTACAGAGGGTAGTGTGTACGGCCCAGTACACAGTACATCACTGGGGCCAAGCTTCCTGCCATCCAGGACCTCTATACCAGGCGGTGTCAGAGGAAGGCCCTAAAAATTGTCAAAGACTCCAGCCACCCTATTCATAGACTGTTCTCTCTGCTACCGCACAGCAAGCGGTACCGGAGCGCCAGGTCTAGGTCCAAGAGGCTTCTTAACAGCTTCTACCCCCAAGCCATAAGACACCTGAACAGCTAATCAAATGGCTACACAGACTATTTGCATCCCCCCCATACACTGCTGCTACCCTCTGTTATTATCAATGCATAGCCACTTTAGTAACCCTACCTGCATGTACATAATTACCACAATTATCCCCACACATTGACACATTGACTGTGCCAGTACCCCCTGTAATTAGCCCTGTTATTGTAACCGATTTGAAATGGCCAGCTAGTTAGCGGTGGTGCGCGCTAATAGCGTTTCAATCGGTGACGTGACTCGCTCTGAGGCCTTGAAGTAGTTGTTCCCCTTGCTCTGCAAGGGCCGCGGCTTTTGTGGCGCGATGGGTAACGATGCTTCGTGGGTGTCAATTGTCGATGTGTGCAGAGGGTCCCTGGTTTGAGTGAGGGGACGCACGAAAGTTAAACTGTTACACCATTGTTATTTACTGCTGCTCTTTAATTATTTGGTTTTCTTATCTCTTACTTTTTTTTGTATTTTTAAAACTGCATTGTTGGTTAAGGGCTTGTAAATAAGCATTTCACTGTACGGTCTACACCTGTTGTTTTCGGCGCATGTGACAAAAAAAATGTGATTTGATTTGATGAACTCAGGTTCAGTAGAATAGTATAGAATACTGTATATACATATGCGATGAGTAATGCAAGATATTATAACATTATTAAAGTGACTAGTGTTCCATTTATTAAAGTGGCCAGTGATTTCAAGTCTATGTATATAGGCAGCAGCCTCTAATGTGCTAGTGATCGCTATTTAACAGTCTGATGGCCTTGAGATAGAAGCTGTTTTTCAGTCTCTCGGTCCCAGGTTTGATGCACCTGTACTGACCTCGCCTTCTGGATGATAGCGGGGTGAACAGACAGTGGCTTGGGGGGTTGTTGTCCTTGATGATCTTTTTGGCCTTCGTGTGACATCGGGAGCTGTAGGTGTCCTGCAGGGTAGGGAGTTTGCCCCCAGTGATAAGTTGAGCAGACCTCACCACCCTCTGGAGAGCTCTGCGATTGCGAACGGTTCAGTTATCGTACCAGGCAGTGATACAGCTAGACAGGATGCTCTCAATTGTGCATCTATAAAAGTTTATGTGGGTTTTAGGTGCCAAGCCAAATTTCTTCAGCCTCCAGAGGTTGAAGAGGCGCTGTTCCCGTATCTGTATATTCAGCGATATGCCCACACCTGTATTTTGGCAATTTCAGTTTCTCTGCAGATGCTCTCAAGCTCTGCAAGTGTATTGGAAGTGTTGCTGCACAGTGATTTTTAGGTCTCTCCAGAGACCAGTTCGTGTTCAAGTCAGGGCTCTGGCTGGGCCACTCAAGGACATTCAGGGACTTGTCCCGAAGCCACTCTTGCGTTGTCTTGGCTGTGTGTTTAGGGTCGTTGTCCTGTTGGAAGGGGAACCTTTACCCCAGTCTGAGGTCCTGAGCGCTCTGGAGCAGGTTATCATCAAGGATCTCTCTGTACTTTGCTCTGTTCATCTTTCCCTCGATCCTGACTAGTCTCCCAGTCCTTGCCGCTGATAAATTATCCCCACATTATGATGCGGCCACCACAATACTTCACCGTAGGGATGGTACCAGGTTTCCTCCAGACATGAAGCTTGGTTTCATCAGATGAGAGAATCTTGTTTCTCATGGTCTGAGAGTACTTTAGGTGCATTTTGGCAAACTCCAAGCAGGCTGTCGTGCCTTTTACTGAAGAGTGGCTTTCCGTCTGGCCAATCTACCTTAAACGCCTGTTTGGTGGAGTGCTACAGAGATGGTTGTCCTTCTGGAAGGTTCTCCCATCTTCACAGAGGAACTCTAGAGCTCTGTCACAGTGACCATCGGGTTTTTGGTCACCTTGCTGATCATTGACAATATACATATCATATCTACATTTAGCAGTAAGCACAAGCAGCAATTAAAGTTGTCCACATAAAGGTGAGGACAACAATAAAATGACAAAAACAAATCCAGACAGAAATAGCTATTACCAGCACTGCACATTTCCCCAGTGCTTAATAGACCTAGGTAACATCTTTCTTACAGTAAATAAGATTGCTCAGTTTGGCCAGGCGGCCAGCTCTAGGAAGAGTCTTGGTGGTTCCAAACTTCCCCCATTTAAGACATTGTTTGGTACCCTTCCCCAGATCTGTGCCTCGACACAGTCATGTATCGGAGCTCTACGGGGAGGTGGGGGGGGGCTGGGGCTGGGCTGGAGGGTGATGTCCTTCAAGGTCCTGTCAAAGGTGGGGACTGCTGCCTTGTAGAGGTGGGCCTGCTAGAGAGTAACTCCAGGGCACACCGGGTGTTCGGACACCAGAGTTTATCCGCTTGGTGTTTTGGAAAAAGTTTCCTCTCATCAATGTATTTACCATTTGAGTCAATGAGGAGCAAAATCTTTGGCTTTTGTGTGTCCTCCGTGGGTGTGGGGGTGTTGTCGGGGGAGGGGGGAGGGTGTCCTGCCTTGTCTGTCCTGTTGTGGTATTAAGGCTGTTCTGTTGTCTTCTCTGGGGGGGGATGTCTAGCTCTCTCATGAGTGGTTCATTATCACACCTCAGATATCTCACCTCTTCCTGTATTTTATTTTTATGTTTTATTTAACCTTTATTTTGCTAGGCTTGTCAGTTAAGAACAAATTATTATTTACAATGGTGGCCTACCAAGAGGTAAAAGGCCTCCTGCGGGGACAGGGGATTAAAAATGTAAAAAATTAACAAAAATATAGGACAAAACACACATCACGACAAGAGAGACACCACAACACTACATAAAGAGAGAACTAATACAACAACATAGCAAGGCAGCAACACATGACAACACATCATGGTAGCGTTACAAACATGACATTAAAATGGTAGCAACATGGCAGCAGCATTGTTGTGGGCAAGCCCTGGAGCAGGGGGCCAAAGAGGCCAAGGCATTTGGGTGGGGGAGGAACTCTGCTGCCGTTATTGGGCTCAGCGGCTTCACACCTCTCATTTCACACCTCAGTGCTAATTAATGTTGCATCCGGGTCTGTTCTTTCCTTGCAAGCTTGGTAGCCTTTTAACTTAGCAGTCAGTCTTTATAGAGTTAAATAGTAGCTACAGATTATTGTAATGTTATTTTCATTCTTGGCTTTCATTCTAGGCTCTCAATTCAATTCAATTCAAGGGCTTTATTGGCATGGGAAACATGTGTTAACATTGCCAAAGCAAGTGAGGTAGATAATATATAAAGTAAATATATAAAGTGAAATAAACAATAAAAATTAAACATTACACATACAGAAGTTTCAAAACAATAAAGACATTACAAATGTCATATTATATATATATACAGTGTTTTAACAATGTACAAATGGTTAAGGTATACAAGGGAAAATAAATTAGCATAAATATGGGTTGTATTTACAATGGTGTTTGTTCTTCACTGGTTGCTCTTTTCTCACGGCAACAGGTCACAAATCTTGCTGCTGTGATGGTACATTGTGGAATTTCTCCCAGTAGATATGGGAGTTTATCAAAATTGGATTTGTTTTCAAATTCTTTGTGGATCTGTGTAATCGGAGGGAAATATGTCTCTCTAATATGGTCATACATTGGGCAGGAGGTTAGGAAGTGCAGCTCAGTTTCCACCTCATTTTGTGGGCAGTGAGCACATAGCCTGTTTTCTCTTGAGAGCCATGTCTGCCTACGGCGGCCTTTCTCAATAGCAAGGCTATGCTCACTGAGTCTGTACATAGTCAAAGCTTTCCTTAATTTTGGGTCAGTCACAGTGGTCAGGTATTCTGCCGCTGTGTACTCTCTGTGTAGGGCCAAATAGCATTCTAGTTTGCTCTGTTTTTTTGTAAATTCTTTCCAATGTGTCAAGTAATTATCTTTTTGTTTTCTCATGATTTGGTGGGGTCTAATTGTGCTGATGTCCTGGGGCTCTGTAGGGTGTGTTTGTGTTTGTGAACAGAGCCCCAGGACCAGCTTGCTTAGGGGACTCTTCTCCAGGTTCATCTCTCTGTAGGTGATGGCTTTGTTATGGAAGGTTTGGGAATCGCTTCCTTTTAGGTGGTTATAGAATTTAACGGCTCTATTCTGGATTTTGATAATTAGTGGGTATCGGCCTAATTCTGCTCTGCATGCATTATTTGGTGTTCTACGTTGTACACGGAGGATATTTTTGCAGAATTCTGCGTGCAGAGTCTCAATTTGGTGTTTGTCCCATTTTGTGAAGTCTTGGTTGGTGAGCGGACCCCAGACCTCACAACCATAGAGGGCAATGGGCTCTATGACTGATTCAAGTATTTTTAGCCAAATCCTAATTGGTATGTTGAAATTTATGTTCCTCTCTCTCTTTCTCAGCCTCTCATTCTCCCTCTCCCCCTCGTTGTTGCTCTCCCCCTCTGTATCCTTTCCCCCCTCTTTAAGATAATAGTATATAATAATATGATAGTAGTAACAATAATAGTAGTAATAATATATCTCACTCACCTGGTGTTTCTGGGGGGGAGGGGTGTCCGAGGGTTCTGTGATTGACAGCTGTGATGCGTATCTGGTAGGTATCTGTTGGGGTCATGTTGCCCAGCGTGTGGACCCTCTCCCTGGGTTCCAATACTGCCACCTGTTTCCATGGAGAGAAACTACTCCTTTTTTCCTGTCGCTGCTCCTACAACAACAAAACTATGTTAATATCTACACTGAAAAAAATGTATACAACATGCAACAATTTCAAAGATTTTACTGAGTTACAGTTCATAAGGAAATCAGTCAATTGAAATAAATTCATTAGGCCCGAATCAATAGATTTCACATGACTAGGAATACAGTTATGCATCTGTTGGTCACAGATCCCTTAAAAAAAGTAGGGGTGTGGATCAGAAAACCAGTCAGTATCTGGTGTGACCACCATTTGCCTCATGCAGCGTGACATCTCCTTCATCAGGCTGTTGATTGTGGGCTGTGGAATGTTGTCCCACTCCCCACTCCTCAAAGTTGCTGTATATTTATGGTGTCATGACTTTGCCCTGTTTATGGTAACATCAAAAGGTTGGGGAAAGGTACAATATTTCTGTAATCCAACCAGTTGAAAGTGTCTGTTGGTACTTAAAGAATAAGATCTCAGATCAGTTGTTGTCTGGGACATTATATCTGATGATAGGATGACATAAATTGTATCTTGGAAAGTCTACACATTCTAGTTATCAGATTCACATGGAATTGTTGTGCAATTTAAATATGAAACTATTTGTGAAAAGATTAAATGTCATTTTAGCTTCTAAATGAGAGAATTGTTTTCATAAGTAAACTATGCTCACTCAGTGGCCACACCCAAGTGAACAGACTTTGGTTGAGAACTATGAAACACACCCTTCTCTCTCCCAATACAAAAGCCCGTTGACGGAAGTCAAGATTAGTTCCCGACGATGTGAGGACTGGTGTCCATATGTTTAAAAGGGCTACTTTCAACGTGGAGGTGACGATCACCATGCTGGAAGGATGAATTTCGACTAGACCAGCCAGAATACAGCACGAGCTGAGTATGGCAACTTGGTATGAACTTTTAACTTTTATTCACTGAAGAAGTGATACATCCTAGGCGTTGAGTTATCAGCTGCAGCTGTAAGCGTACGTGGCCTAGGAAAGGACAGACGATCCTATGAGAAGAGGGGTACTTCAACGTATCAGCTCTACAACACTAGGACCAGAAATATTCTACAAAGGACAAGGGCGATCTCTGCTGGGCAAACCAGTTTTCCATCTTCAACCCATCTATCGAAGCGCAGGTCAGTGTAAATATATATCTTGCATTTTCCTTTTCTGAATGGGTAGTTATTAGAATGCATAAGATTCTATATTTACGGTAGCATAGCTTCTCAAGGTCCAATAGAGACCCAATCCCCTTTGTCCCTTTGTCCCTCAGTCTTCCCACTCTTTCATTCAAACCTAACACCCTTTCTTTGTGTAATCAGCCATCATATCGGTTTCGTCAGCTAGGGACTTTTTCTTTCATGACATGAGTAGTAATCGATTTATGTTCCATCCTGTGTATATGTAATTCTGTGTGATTATTTAGGTATTTAGTTAATAAATAATTCAGCCAAGTTTTAAATTGCTGAACACAACTATCAGAGAATCTACTATTTTGAACACAACTATCAGGGTATCTACGAGATAGAACAAAACTATCATGGTATCTACTAGATAGAGCACAACTATCATGGATTCTACTAGATAGAAGACAACTATCAGGGTATCTAGATAGAACACAACTATCAGGGTATCTGGATAGAACACAACTATAATGGTATCTACTAGATAGAACACAACTATCATAGAATCTACTAGATAGAACACAACTATGAGGGTATCTACTAGATAGATCACAACTATGAGGGTATCTACTAGATAGAACACAAATATGAGGGTATCTACTAGATAGAACACAACTTTTAGTGTATCTACTAGATAGAACACAACTATCATGGATTCTACTAGATAGAACACAACTATCAGGGTATCTAGATAGAACACAACTATCAGAGACTCTACTAGATAGAACACAACTATGAGGGTATCTACTAGATAGATCACAACTATGAGGGTATCTACTAGATAGAACACAACTATGAGGGTATCTACTAGATAGAACACAACTATCAGAGACTCTACTAGATAGAACACAACTATCATGGTATCTACTGGATAGAACACAACTATCAGAGAATCTACTAGTTTGAACACAACTATCAGGGTATCTACTAGATATAACAAAACTATCATGGTATCTACCAGATAGAGCACAACTATCATGGATTCTACTAGATAGAAGACAACTATCAGGGTATCTGGATAGAACACAACTATCAGGGTATCTGGATAGAACACAACTATAATGGTATCTACTAGATAGAACACAACTATCATAGAATCTACTAGATAGAACACAACTATGAGGGTATCTACTGGATATAAGACAACTATGAGGGTTTCTACTAGATAGAACACAGCTATCATGGTATCTACTAGATAGAACACAACTTTTAGTGTATCTACTAGATAGAACACAACTATCATGGATTCTACTAGATAGAACACAACTATCAGGGTATCTAGATAGAACACAACTATCAGAGAATCTACTAGATAGATCAACTATGAATCTACTAGATAGATCACAACTATGAGGGTATCTACTAGATAGAACACAACTATGAGGGTATCTACTAGATAGAACACAACTATCAGAGACTCTACTAGATAGAACACAACTATGAGGGACTAGATAGAACACAACTATGAGGGTATCTACTAGATAGAACACAACTATCAGAGACTCTACTAGATAGAACACAACTATGAGGGTATCTACTAGATAGATCACAACTATGAGGGTATCTACTAGATAGAACACAACTATGAGGGTATCTACTAGATAGAACACAACTATCAGAGACTCTACTCGATAGAACACAACTATCATGGTATCTACTGGATAGAACACAACTATCAGAGAATCTACTAGTTTGAACACAACTATCAGGGTATCTAATAGATATAACAAAACTATCATGGTATCTACCAGATAGAGCACAACTATCATGGATTCTACTAGATAGAAGACAACTATCAGGGTATCTGGATAGAACACAACTATCAGGGTATCTGATTAGAACACAACTATAATGGTATCTACTAGATAGAACACAACTATCATAGAATCTACTAGATAGAACACAACTATGAGGGTATCTACTAGATATAAGACAACTATGAGGGTTTCTACTAGATAGAACACAGCTATCATGGTATCTACTAGATAGAACACAACTTTTAGTGTATCTACTAGATAGAACACAACTATCATGGATTTTACTAGATAGAACACAACTATCAGGGTATCTAGATAGAACACAACTATCAGAGAATCTACTAGATAGATCACAACTATGAGGGTATCTACTAGATAGATCACAACTATGAGGGTATCTACTAGATCGAACACAACTATGAGGGTATCTACTAGATAGAACACAACTATCAGAGACTCTACTAGATAGAACACAACTATGAGGGTATCTACTAGATAGATCACAACTATGAGGGTATCTACTAGATAGAACACAACTATGAGGGTATCTACTAGATAGAACACAACTATCAGAGACTCTACTAGATAGAACACAACTATCAGAGACTCTACTAGATAGAACACAACTATCATGGTATCTACTGGATAGAACACAACTATCAGAGAATCTACTAGTTTGAACACAACTATCAGGGTATCTACTAGATATAACAAAACTATCATGGTATCTACCAGATAGAGCACAACTATCATGGATTCTACTAGATAGAAGACAACTATCAGGGTATCTGGATAGAACACAACTATCAGGGTATCTGGATAGAACACAACTATAATGGTATCTACTAGATAGAACACAACTATCATAGAATCTACTAGATAGAACACAACTATGAGGGTATCTGGATAGAACACAACTATCAGGGTATCTGGATAGAACACAACTATAATGGTATCTACTAGATAGAACACAACTATCATAGAATCTACTAGATAGAACACAACTATGAGGGTATCTACTAGATATAAGACAACTATGAGGGTTTCTACTAGATAGAACACAGCTATCGTGGTATCTACTAGATAGAACACAACTTTTAGTGTATCTACTAGATAGAACACAACTATCATGGATTCTACTAGATAGAACACAACTATCAGGGTATCTAGATAGAACACAACTATCAGAGAATCTACTAGATAGATCACAACTATGAGGGTATCTACTAGATAGATCACAACTATGAGGGTATCTACTAGATAGAACACAACTATGAGGGTATCTACTAGATAGAACACAACTATCAGAGACTCTACTAGATAGAACACAACTATCATGGTATCTACTGGATAGAACACAACTATCAGAGAATCTACTAGTTTGAACACAACTATCAGGGTATCTACTAGATATAACAAAACTATCATGGTATCTACCAGATAGAGCACAACTATCATGGATTCTACTAGATAGAAGACAACTATCAGGGTATCTGGATAGAACACAACTATCAGTGTATCTGGATAGAACACAACTATAATGGTATCTACTAGATAGAACACAACTATCATAGAATCTACTAGATAGAACACAACTATGAGGGTATCTACTGGATATAAGACAACTATGAGGGTTTCTACTAGATAGAACACAGCTATCATGGCATCTACTAGATAGAACACAACTTTTAGTGTATCTACTAGATAGAACACAACTATCATGGATTCTACTAGATAGAACACAACTATCAGAGAATCTACTAGATAGATCACAACTATGAGGGTATCTACTAGATAGATCACAACTATGAGGGTATCTACTAGATAGAACACAACTATGAGGGTATCTACTAGATAGAACACAACTATCAGAGACTCTACTAGATAGAACACAACTATGAGGGTATCTACTATGAGGGTATCTTCCGCGACGCATATAAGGCCCTGCCCCGCCCCCCTTTCGGAAAAGCTGACCACGACTCCATTTTGTTGATCCCTGCCTACAGACAGAAACTAAAACAAGAAGCTCCCACGCTGAGGTCTGTCCAACGCTGGTCCGACCAAGCTGACTCCACACTCCAAGACTGCTTCCATCACGTGGACTGGGAGATGTTTCGTATTGCGTCAGACAACAACATTGACGAATACGCTGATACGGTGTGCGAGTTCATTAGAACGTGCGTTGAAGATGTCGTTCCCATAGCAACGATTAAAACATTCCCTAACCAGAAACCGTGGATTGATGGCAGCATTCGTGTGAAACTGAAGGCACGAACCACTGCTTTTAATCAGGGCAAGGTGTCTGGTAACATGACTGAATACAAACAGTGCAGCTATTCCCTCCGCAAGGCTATCAAACAAGCTAAGCGCCAGTACAGAGACAAAGTAGAATCTCAATTCAACGGCTCAGACACAAGAGGTATGTGGCAGGGTCTACAGTCAATCACGGACTACAGGAAGAAACCCAGCCCAGTCACGGACCAGGATGTCTTGCTCCCAGGCAGACTAAATAACTTTTTGCCCGCTTTGAGGACAATACAGTGCCACTGACACGGCCTGCAACGGAAACATGCGGTCTCTCCTTCACTGCAGCCGAAGTGAGTAAGACATTTAAACGTGTTAACCCTCGCAAGGCTGCAGGCCCAGACGGCATCCCCAGCCGCGCCCTCAGAGCATGCGCAGACCAGCTGGCCGGTGTGTTTACGGACATATTCAATCAATCCCTATACCAGTCTGCTGTTCCCACATGCTTCAAGAGGGCCACCATTGTTCCTGTTCCCAATAAAGCTAAGGTAACTGAGCTAAACGACTACCGCCCGTAGCACTCACATCCGTCATCATGAAGTGCTTTGAGAGACTAGTCAAGGACCATATCACCTCCACCCTACCTGACACCCTTGACCCACTCCAATTTGCTTACCGCCCAAATAGGTCCACAGACGATGCAATCTCAACCACACTGCACACTGCCCTAACCCATCTGGACAAGAGGAATACCTATGTGAGAATGCTGTTCATCGACTACAGCTCGGCATTCAACACCATAGTACCCTCCAAGCTCGTCATCAAGCTCAAGACCCTGGGTCTCGGCCCCCGCCCTGTGCAACTGGGTACTTGACTTCCTGACGGGCCGCCCCCAGGTGGTGAGGGTAGGCAACAACATCTCCTCCCCGCTGATCCTCAACACTGGGGCCCCACAAGGGTGCGTTCTGAGCCCTCTCCTGTACTCCCTGTTCACCCACGACTGCGTGGCCATGCACGCCTCCAACTCAATCATCAAGTTTGCGGACGACACAACAGTGGTAGGCTTGATCACCAACAACGACGAGACGGCCTACAGGGAGGAGGTGAGGGCCCTCGGAGTGTGGTGTCAGGAAAATAACCTCACACTCAACGTCAACAAAACTAAGGAGATGATTGTGGACTTCAGGAAACAGCAGAGGGAACACCCCCATCCACATCGATGGAACAGTAGTGGAGAGGGTAGCAAGTTTTAAGTTCCTCGGCATACACATCACAGACAAACTGAATTGGTCCACTCACACAGACAGCATCGTGAGGAAGGCGCAGCAGCGCCTCTTCAACCTCAGGAGGCTGAAGAAATTCGGCTTGTCACCAAAAGCACTCACAAACTTCTACAGATGCACAATCGAGAGCATCCTGGCGGGCTGTATCACCGCCTGGTATGGCAACTGCACCGCCCTCAACCGTAAGGCTCTCCAGAGGGTAGTGAGGTCTGCACAACGCATCACCGGGGCAAACTACCTGCCCTCCAGGACACCTACACCACCCGATGCTACAGGAAGGCCATAAAGATCATCAAGGACATCAACCACCCGAGCCACTGCCTGTTCACCCCGCTGCCATCCAGAAGGCGAGGTCAGTACAGGTGCATCAAAGCTGGGACCGAGAGACTGAAAAACAGCTTCTATCTCAAGGCCATCAGACTGTTAAACAGCCACCACTAACATTGAGTGGCTACTGCCAACACACTGTCAATGACACTGACTCTACTCCAGCCACTTTAATCATGGGAATTGATGGGAAATGATGTAAATATATCACTAGCCACTTTAAACAATGCTACCTTATATAATGTTACTTACCCTACATTGTTCATCTCATATGCATACGTTGATACTGTACTCTATATCATCGACTGCATCCTTATGTAATACATGTATCACTAGCCACTTTAACTATGCCAGTTGGTTTACATACTTATCTCATATGTATATACTGTACTCGATATCATCTACTGTATCTTGCCTATGCTGCTCTGCACCATCACTCATTCATATATCCTTATGTACATATTCTTTATCCCCTTACACTGTGTATGACAGTAGTTTTTTTTGGAATTGTTAGTTAGATTACTTGCTCGTTATTACTGCATTGTCGGAACTAGAAGCACAAGCATTTCTCTACACTCGCATTAACATCTGCTAACCATGTGTATGTGACAAATAAAATTTGATTTGATTTGATTTACTAGATAGATCACAACTATGAGGGTATCTACTAGATAGAACACAACTATGAGGGTATCTACTAGATAGAACACAACTATCAGAGACTCTACTAGATAGAACACAACTATCATGGTATCTACTGGATAGAACACAACTATCAGAGAATCTACTAGTTTGAACACAACTATCAGGGTATCTACTAGATATAACAAAACTATCATGGTATCTACCAAATAGAGCACAACTATCATGGATTCTACTAGATAGAAGACAACTATCAGGGTATCTGGATAGAACACAACTATCAGGGTATCTACTAGATAGAACACAACTATCATAGAATCTACTAGATAGAACACAACTATGAGGGTATCTACTAGATATAAGACAACTATGAGGGTTTCTACTAGATAGAACACAACTATCATGGTATCTACTAGATAGAACACAACTTTTAGTGTATCTACTAGATAGAACACAACTATAATGGTATCAACTAGATAGAACACAAATATAATGGTATCTACTAGATAGAACACAACTTTTTATTTTTTTTATTTTTTTATTTCACCTTTATTTAACCAGGTAGGCTAGTTCAGAACAAGTTCTCATTTGCAACTGCGACCTGGCCAAGATAAAGCATAGCAGTGTGAACAGACAACACAGAGTTACACATGGAGTAAACAATTAACAAGTCAATAACACAGTAGAGAAAAAAAATGGGAGTCTATATACATTGTGTGCAAAAGGCATGAGGAGGAAGGCGAATAATTACAATTTTGCAGATTAACACTGGAGTGATAAATGATCAGATGGTCATGTACAGGTAGAGATATTGGTGTGCAAAAGAGCAGAAAAGTAAATAAATAAAAACAGTATGAGGATGAGGTAGGTAAAAATGGGTGGGCTATTTACCGATAGACTATGTACAGCTGCAGCTATCGGTTAACTGCTCAGATAGCAGATTTAAAGTTTATTTTTTGTGAAGAAGAAGGATGGAGGTTTACGCCCGTGTATTGACTATCGAGGTTTAAATCAGATTACAGTAAAATACAGTTATCCGCTACCTCTCATCGCCAGTATGACAGAGTCACTTCACGGGGCGCGCTTCTTCACAAAATTGGACCAGGAGCACTTCCGACCTTGTGCGTATCCGGGGGGTGGAAGACAGCATTTAGTACCACTTCTGGGCACTATGAGTACCTCGTCATGCCGTATGGGTTAATGAATGCTCCATCAGTCTTCCAATCCTTTGTGGATGAGATTTTCAGGGGACCTGCACGGACAGGGTGTAGTGGTGTATATAGATGACATTCTAATATACTCCACTACTCGAACCGAGCATGTGTCCCTTGTGCGCAGGGTGCTTGGTCGACTGTTAGAACATGAAGGAGAAATGTCTGTTCTTCCAACACTCCAGACTCCTTCCTAGGGTACCGCTTTTCCGGGTCAGGGGTGGAGATGGAAAATGACCGCATTTCAGCCGTGCGTAATTGGCCGACTCCAACCACGGTAAAGGAGGTGCAGCGGTTCCTAGGGTTTGCCAACTACTACCGGAGGTTTATCTGGGGTTTTGGTCAGGTAGTGCCTCCCATTACCTCCTTGCTGAAGGGGGGACCGGTGCGACTGCAGTGGTCAGCTGGGGTGGACATGGCTTTTGGTCACCTGAAGGTTCTGTTTACCTCGGCTCCCGTACTGGCTCATCCTGATCCCTCCTTGGCATTCATAGTAGAGGTGGACGCGTCCGAGGCTGGGATATGAGCTGTACTGTCTCAGCGCTCGGGTACGCCACCAAAGCTCCGCCCCTGTGCTTTCTTTTCGAAGAAACTCAGCCCTGCGGAGCGAAACTATGATGTGGGGGACCGGGAGCTGTTGGCTGTTGTCAAGGCACTGAAGGCGTGGAGGCATTGGCTTGAGGGGGCTAAACACCCTTTCCTCATTTGGACTGACCACCACAATCTGGAGTACATCCGGGCGGCGAGCGGGCGTCATGTGCAGAGCCCACTCCCTCTGAGTGTCCAGCTGAGCGTCTGTACGTTCTGTTTGATGTCCGCGATCGTTTGATCTGTTGGGCTCATACGTCACCCTCCTCTGGTCATCCTGGCATCGGTCGGACGGTGCGCTGCCTTGCTGGGAAGTACTGGTGGCCCACTTTAGCCAAGGACGTGAGGGTTTATGTTTCCTCCGGTTCAGTATGCGCACAGTGCATACATCTGCCCAGAAGGAAATTACAACCCCTTCCCGTTCCACAACGACCATGGTCACACTCATCGATGGATTTCGTGACGGATCTTCCCCCGTCACAGGGTAACACCACGATCCTGGTCGTTGTGGATCGGTTTTCTAAGTCCTGCCATCTCCTTCCTTTGCCCGGTCTCCCTACGGCTCTACAAACTGCGGAGGCCCTGTTCACCAGCGTATTCCGGCACTACGGGGTGCCTGAGGATATAGTTTCTGATCGGGGTCCCCAATTCACGTCTAGAGTCTGGAGGATGTTTATGGAAAGCCTGGGGTCTCGGTCAGCCTTACCTCAGGATTCCACCCCGAGAGTAACGGGCAGGTGGAAAGAGTCAACCAGGATGTGGGTAGGTTTCTGCGGTCCTATTGCCAGGACCGGCCGGGGAAGTGGGCGGTTTACATCCCCTGGGCGGAGATTGCCCAAAACTCCCTCCGCCACTCCTCTACCAACCTATCACCGTTTCAGTGTGTGCTGGGTTATCAGCTGGTCCTGGCACCATGGCATCAGAGCCAGATCGAGGCTCCTGCGGTGGATAAATGGTTTCGGCACTCGGAGGAGATATGGAACGCTACCCATGTGCGGCTACAACGGGCCGTCAGGGGGCAAAAGGCGAGTGCCGACCACCACCGCAGTGAGGCCCGGTGTATGCACCGGGGGATCGGGTCTGGCTCTCGACCCGAAACCTGCCCCTTCACCTGCCCTGCCGGAAGCTGGGTCCACAGTTTGTGGGTCCATTTAAAGTCCTGAGGTGACTGAACGAGGTTTGTTATAGGTTACAACTCCCCCCTGATTATCGTATTAACCCCTCATTCCATGTGTCTCTCCTCAGGCCGGTGGTGGCTGGTCCGCTTCAGCAGTCTGAGGTGCGGAAGGTTCCTCTGCCCCCTCTGGACATCGAGTGGGTCCTGGCGTATACCGCACGAGCCATCATGGACTCAAGGCACCGGGCGAGGGGCCTTCAGTACCTCGTGGAGTGGGAGGGTTATGGCCCGGAGGAGAGATGCTGGGTACCGGTGGAGGACATCCTAGATCCTTCATTGCTACAGGAGTTTCACCGTCTCCACCCGGATCGCCCTGCGTCCCGTCCTCCGGGTCGTCCCCGAGGCCGGTGTCGGCACGCTGCTGGAGCCGCGCGTCAAGGGGGGATACTGTCACGACTTCCGCCGAAGTTGGCCCCTCTCCTTGTTCGGGTGGTGTTCGGCGGTCGACGTCACCGGCTTTCTAGTCATCGCATTTCATGTTTCATTTTCGTTTTGTTTTGTCTGTATTACACACACCTGGTTTCAATTCCCATATCATGTTCCTTATTTAACCCTCTGGCATACATTTCTGTTCTGTCCATGATTGTTGGTGTCTTAGTTGTTGTTGTTGTAGGTGTTAGTTTGTATGTATTTTCCTATTTGGAGTATTGCTTGAATTTTGTGAGTAAACTCATGTAACTGTGTCCTGCACCTGACTCCGCTACATCTCTGCACCCAATCGCTGACACTATCATGGTATCTACTAGATAGAACACAACTATCATGGTATCTACTAGATAGATCACAAATATCAGGGTATCTACTGGCACAACGGAAACATTCTTATTCCATGCAGAATAACAGAATTGTATTATTCTGTGTGTTCTCTGGCCCCCCAACTCTCTTTTTGGCTCACCTCTTGGTCAGCAGAATCTGTACCAGCCTCCTCTCTGTCCTTCTCTTTTTCCTCCTCTTCTCTCCTTTGCCCTGGTGCCTCCTCTAGTCTGTGGTCAAGTATGAACCCAGTCAGCCCTCCTCCCTCTCCTCCTTCTCCCTCTCCCTCCATCTGCCACTCCAGCTCTACCTCTCTGCGCTGCCGACTGCTGTAAACCAGCCTTACCAGGGTCACATTGGGAGGCATGGGGTATCCTGAGAGGGGGGAGAGGGCAGGGAGACAGAGAGGATGGGGGAGGGGGGTGGGTCAGAGAGAGAGAAGGGAATGAGAGGAGGAGGTACAGTAGAACAGTAATGAAATAGTCATTCAGTTCATCAGAAAACTTTTTTGTTTAGTTTTGTGTGTACAGACTAAAGCTTTATTGTTCTTACACTTGACCAATAGTGTAACAGGGATATTACTCTTGACCAATAGTGTAATAGGGATCATACTCTTGACCATTAGCGTTGCAGGGATCTTATTCTTGACCAACAGCATCACAGGAATCTTACTCTTGACAAACAGCATAACAGGGATCTTACTCTTGACCAATAGCGTAACAGGGATTTCGGTCCCACCCACGGCGTTGCTAGCGGAGCACCAGTATTGGCCGCTGTCTGTTGTTCCATCCGTCTCTAAGACCGTTAGGTTGGTCCACGCAGCCGCGCGACGCAGTACATACTTCCTGGTTTTGGCCAGGGCTTCCTGGACTTCCTGTAAATCAACCAATCACATTTTAACTCTACAGGTCACTGGTAGAGCTGTACGTAATTACAGTATGCTGGCCTAGAACCCCAAAGTACTTTACAGTATCCCAGCCTAGACCCTCAAGGTACTTCACAGTAATCTAGATCCCAAAGTACTTTACAGTAGCCCAACCTAGACCCCCAAAGTACTTTACAGTAACCTGGACCCTCAAATTACTTTACAGTATTCTGGCCTAGATCCTCAAGTACTTTACATTATTCTGGCCGAGATCCTCAAAGTACCTTATATTATTCTGGCCGAGATCCTCAAAGTACTTTACATTATTCTGGCCGAGATCCTCAAAGTACTTTACATTATTCTGGCCGAGATCCTCAAAGTACTTTACATTATTCTGGCCTAGACACTCAAAGTACTTTACATTATTCTGGCCTAGACACTCAAAGTACGTTACATTATTCTGACCTAGACCCTCAAAGTACTTTACAGTATTCTGGCCTAGACACTCAAATACTTTACATTATTCTGGCCTAGACCCTCAAAGTACTTTACAGTAATCTGGCCTAGACACTCAAAGTACTTTACATTATTCTGGCTTAGACCCTCAAAGTACTTTACATTATTCTGGCCTAGACCCTCAAAGTACTTTACATTATTCTGGCCTAAACCCTCAAAGTACTTTAAATTATTCTGGCCTAGACACTCAAAGTACTTTACATTATTCTGACCTAGACCCTCAAAGTACTTTACAGTATTCTGGCCTAGACACTCAAAGTACTTTACATTATTCTGGCCTAGACACTCAAAGTACTTTACATTATTCTGGCCTAGACCCTCAAAGTACTTTACAGTATTCTGGCCTAGACACTCAAAGTACTTTACATTATTCTGGCTTAGACCCTCAAAGTACTTTACATTATTCTGGCCTAGACCCTCAAAGTACTTTACAGTATTCTGGCCTAGACACTCAAAGTACTTTACATTATTCTGGCCTAGACCCTCAAAGTACTTTACATGATTCTGGCCGAGATCTTCAAAGTACTTTACATTATTCTGGCCTAGACCCTCAAAGTACTTTATATTATTCTGGCCTAGACCCTCAAAGTACTTTACAGTATTCTGGCCTAGACACTCAAAGTACTTTACATTATTCTGGCCTAGACCCTCAAAGTACTTTACATTATTCTGGCCTAGACCCTCAAAGTACTTTACATTATTCTGGCCTAGACCCTCAAAGTACTTTACAGTATTCTGGCCTAGACCCTCAGAGTGAGCAGCAGATCAGAGGCAAGGAAAAACTTCCGAGAGGGAATAAATCTTGAGGAATAAGACCCTGAGGGTGGCGGAGCATGTACCTGTACGACTTCCTGTCTGTGGTTGTTGAACCAGACAATCTGATTGGCCGGGGGATAGTTGGATTGAAGGATACAGGTGAGCTGAACGTCACTGCCCTCGAACACAGATACCACACTACGCTGGGTCAATAAGACTGGAGCCTCTACACACACGCACACACAAAGGAGGGAGATAGAGATTCGATCACTGTCTTCATATACAGACACCATGTAAGACTGTTAGTTAAACCCAGTACATGTCTATTAGCCTGTTAGTAAAAACCATTACATGTCTATTAGCCTGTTAGTTAAACCCAGTACATGTCTGTTAGATTGTTAGTTAAACCCAGTACATGTCTATTATACTGTTAGTTAAACCCAGTACATGTCTATTATACTGTTAGTTAAACCCAGTACAAGTCAGTTAGACTGTTAGTTAAACCCAGTACATACAGTGGGGAGAACAAGTATTTGATACACTGCCGATTTTGCAGGTTTTCCTACTTACAAAGCATGTAGAAGCCTGTAATTTTTTATCATATGTACACTTCAACTGCAAATTAATTACTTAAAAATCATACAATGTGATTTTCTGGATTTTTGTTTTATTTTCCGTATCTCACAGTTGAAGTACCTATGATAAAAAATACAGACCTCTACATGCTTTGTAAGTAGGAAAACCTGCAAAATCGGCAGTGTATCAAATACTTGTTCTCCCCACTGTATCTATTAGACTGTTAGTTAAACCCAGTACATGTCTATTAGCCTGTTAGTTAAACCCAGGTCTCACATCCGGCCGTGATTGGGATAGGGCGGAGCACAATTGGCTCAGCATCATTCGGGTTTGGCCGGGGTAGGTCGTTATTGTAAATAAGAATTTGTTCTTCATGTTCTTAACTGACTTGGCTAGTTAAATAAAAGTTTACAGTGGTTCTTCCTTTAAAAGTTACCAGCTTATGCCGCGACCGTTAGTGGTAGATGGTGGCATTCTGTCATTGCACCACTCTATCACAAGGGGGAATTAGAACGCTGATCTTATCTCTCATTGAGATAACATCTCTTTTCCAAGAGAGACCTGGTCCAATAGCAGCAGGGGGAACAATGTTTCAGAAAAAACAACTTACATACACTAACTATACATCAATCAAGTGTTTAAACTTCACCAACGAAACTAGATGGTAAACTTTTTAAATGTTCAGGAGAGAATTCCAGGACCATGGAGCTAACTAAAACTATTTCTACCATGACCTGTTCAAATTTTTAGTACTGTTAGAAGCAAATGAGAATGGGACCGTAATTGATATTTATTTACCGAACTGACTAAAAAATAACAGTGATAAAATGGCATTTTACCCAATATGGCCTAATAAATCAGTGTATACCAGTGTTTAAGCCTAGGCAAGGTCAATGACGACCAGCAAACAGCATTGTAAAAATCACAATGATGTGTTAGAAGTTTTTGATTTGTAATTAACCTGAGGGTTGCATGATACACTGAATCAAGTGCTCTCAGGTAGTGGTTGAGGCCTGCATAAATATAACATAACTAAAATCTAAAACCGACAGTAATGTACATCGTACCAGCTCCTTCCTGGCCTCAAAAGAAAAACAAGCCTTGTGCCGGTAATAAAAACCTATTCTCAGCTTGAGCTTCCTTATCAAGTTCTCTACATGCACAGTGAAGCTCAGCTTGTCATCAACCCACAAACCCAAATATTTATACACTTTAACTTGCTCTATAGTATGTCCAGCCAATGTAGCAATGACATGATTAGTAACATGCCTGGTATTTGAAAATACCATGCATTTTTACAAAATGTAGAACCATGTTAAATGCTCTTTGGGCATTTTCAAAAGCTTCAGATAAACTAATACCACTTGAATAAAAAACATCTGCATAAAAATGAACATTTGCTGTTTCAATAAGATCCTCAATGTTGTTGATATACAAAATGAACAACAGTGGGCCCAAAATAGAACCTTGCGGAACACCTGAGCACACCTCTATGGACTCAGATGTACAACCATCCACCATTACACATTGTGTACGATTTGATAGGTAATTTATAAACCAATCTAGAGCATGACCAGTACTTCCACAATATTTTAACCTTTGCACTAACACAGCATTTTATTTTATTTAAAAAAATGTATTTCACCTTTATTTAACCAGGTAGGCTAGTTGAGAACAAGTTCTTATTTGCAACTGCGACCTGGCCAAGATAAAGCATAGCAGTGTGAACAGACAACACAGAGTTACACATGGAGTAAACAATTAACAAGTCAATAACACAGTAGAAATAAAGGGGAGTCTATATACATTGTGTGCAAAAGGCATGAGGAGGAAGGCGAATAATTACAATTTTGCAGATTAATAACACTGGAGTGATAAATGATCAGATGGTCATGTACAGGTAGAGATATTGGTGTGCAAAAGAGCAGAAAAGTAAATAAATAAAAACAGTATGGGGATGCAGTATGGGGATGAGGTAGGTAAAAATGGGTGGGCTATTTACCGATAGACTATGTACAGCTGCAGCGATCGGTTAACTGCTCAGATAGCAGATGTTTGAAGTTGGTGAGGGAGATAAAAGTCTCCAACTTCAGCGATTTTTGCAATTCGTTCCAGTCACAGGCAGCAGAGAACTGGAACGAAAGGCGGCCAAATGAGGTGTTGGCTTTAGGGATGATCAGTGAGATACACCTGCTGGAGCGCGTGCTACGGATGGGTGTTGCCATCGTGACCAGTGAACTGAGATAAGGCGGAGCTTTACCTAGCATGGACTTGTAGATGACCTGGAGCCAGTGGGTCTGGCGACGAATATGTAGCGAGGGCCAGCCGACTAGAGCATACAAGTCGCAGTGGTGGGTGGTATAAGGTACTTTAGTGACAAAACGGATGGCACTGTGAGAAACTGCATCCAGTTTGCTGAGTAGAGTGTTGGAAGCAATTTTGTAGATGACATCGCCGAAGTCGAGGATCGGTAGGATAGTCAGTTTTACTAGGGTAAGTTTGGCGGCGTGAGTGAAGGAGGCTTTGTTGCGGAATAGAAAGCCGATTCTTGATTTGATTTTCGATTGGAGATGTTTGATATGAGTCTGGAAGGAGAGTTTACAGGCTAGCCAGACACCTAGGTACTTATAGATGTCCACATATTCAAGGTTGGAACCATCCAGGGTGGTGATGCTGGTCAGGCGTGCGGGTGCAGGCAGCGAACGGTTGAAAAGCATGCATTTGGTTTTACTAGCGTTTAAGAGCAGTTGGAGGCCACGGAAGGAGTGTTGTATGGCATTGAAGCTCGTTTGGAGGTTAGATAGCACAGTGTCCAAGGACGGGCCGGAAGTGTATAGAATGGTGTCGTCTGCGTAGAGGTGGATCAGGGAATCGCCTGCAGCAAGAGCAACATCATTGATATATACAGAGAAAAGAGTCGGCCCGAGGATTGAACCCTGTGGCACCCCCATAGAGACTGCCAGAGGACCGGACAGCATGACCTCCGATTTGACACACTGAACTCTGTCTGCAAAGTAATTGGTGAACCAAGCAAGGCAGTCATCCGAAAAACCGAGGCTACTGAGTCTGCCGATAAGAATATGGTGATTGACAGAGTCGAAAGCCTTGGCAAGGTCGATGAAGACGGATGCACAGAACTGTCTTTTATCGATGGCGGTTATGATATCGTTTAGTACCTTGAGCGTGGCTGAGGTGCACCCGTGACCGGCTCGGAAACCAGATTGCACAGCGGAGAAGGTACTGTGGGATTCGAGATGGTCAGTGACCTGTTTGTTGACTTGGCTTTCGAAGACCTTAGATAGGCAGGGCAGGATGGATATAGGTCTGTAACAGTTTGGGTCCAGGGTGTCTCCCCCTTTGAAGAGGGGGATGACTGCGGCAGCTTTCCAATCCTTGGGGATCTCAGACGATATGAAAGAGAGGTTGAACAGGCTGGAAATAGGGGTTGCGACAATGGCGGCGGATAGTTTCAGAAATAGAGGGTCCAGATTGTCAAGCCCAGCTGATTTGTACGGGTCCAGGTTTTGCAGCTCTTTCAGAACATCTGCTATCTGGATTTGGGTAAAGGAGAACCTGGAGAGGCTTGGGCGAGTAGCTGCGGGGGGGGCGGAGTTGTTGGTGTCAGGTTGGAGTAGCCAGGCGGAAGGCATGGCCAGCTGTTGAGAAATGCTTGTTGAAGTTTTCGATAATCATGGATTTATCGGTGGTGACCGTGTTACCTAGCCTCAGTGCAGTGGGCAGCTGGGAGGAGGTGCTCTTGTTTTCCATGGACTTCACAGTGTCCCAGAACTTTTTGGAGTTGGAGCTACAGGATGCAAACTTCTGCCTGAAGAAGCTGGCCTTAGCTTTCCTGACTGACTGCGTGTATTGGTTCCTGACTTCCCTGAACAGTTGCATATCGCGGGGACTATTCGATGCTATTGCAGTCCGCCACAGGATATTTTTGTGCTGGTCGAGGGCAGTCAGGTCTGGAGTGAACCAAGGGCTGTATCTGTTCTTAGTTCTGCATTTTTTGAACGGAGCATGCTTATCTAAAATGGTCAGGAAGTTACTTTTAAAGAATGACCAGGCATCCTCAACTGACGGGATGAGGTCAATGTCCTTCCAGGATACCCGGGCCAGGTCGATTAGTAGAAAGGCCTGCTCACAGAAGTGTTTTAGGGTGCGTTTGACAGTGATGAGGGGTGGTCGTTTGACTGCGGCTCCGTAGCGGATACAGGCAATGAGGCAGTGATCGCTGAGATCCTGGTTGAAGACAGCGGAGGTGTATTTGGAGTGCCAGTTGGTCAGGATGACGTCTATGAGGGTGCCCTTGTTTACAGATTTAAGGTTGTACCTGGTGGGTTCCTTGATGATTTGTGTGAGATTGAGGGCATCTAGCTTAGATTGTAGGACTGCCGAGGTGTTAAGCATATCCCAGTTTAGGTCACCTAACAGAACAAACTCTGAAGCTAGATGGGGGACGATCAATTCACAAATTGTGTCCAGGGCACAGCTGGGAGCTGAGGGGGGTCGGTAGCAGGCGGCAACAGTGAGAGACTTATTTCTGGAGAGAGTAATTTTCAAAATTAGTAGTTCGAACTGTTTGGGTATGGACCTGGAAATGGTCCACGGTGTCAAAGGCCTCCAACAAATCAATAAAGGCAGACTCACAATGTAACTTATTATCAAGAGCACAGTGGATGCCATCTAAAACCTTCAATGATGCTGAAACAGTGCTGTGGCCAGACCTAAAACGTGATTGCATTCCATTTAAGATCTTGTTTTCTTGGAGGTAGGCCTTTAGCTGCCTACTAACTAAGGACTCCAGTACCTTAGACAGTACGGACAATTTTGATATGGGTCGATAGTTGTCAAGTAGCGAAGGATCTCCACCTTTCAGGAGAGGCAGTACAAAGCAGATTTCCATAACTTGGGGATTTCCTTAACATCTTGCGTGAGGTTAAAAATACATGTAAATGGGGAGCAATGATGTCTGCAGCTAGGTGTAGGAGCCGGGGGTCTAGTTCATCATGGCCAGGGGATTTATTTTCCATCAATTTCTTCCATGGCTACACACTTCTGAAACTGAGAAGGATGAAAAGGAGAACCTGGTGAAAGAGTGCACAGGGGTGTCAGGTAAATTCATAGGGGGCTCAATTATACCTTTTGACATTTTCAAATAAACTGCCTTCATCTAAAACAAATGCTGATTTCAAGGCTTTCAGGATGGAGGTTCTCTCAGTTACAATCTGTGTGTCTACCAACAATTGTTTGGGAAACTGTGTATCTTTTTTGCACTCCAAACCTTTCACTACTTGCCGGAATTTGGATGGATTATTTAAATTATGTGAAGTAGATTTCAGGTAGTGGTCTGCTTTCAATTTACAGATCATAGCCACACCCATATTTCAAAGACATTTAAAAGCCATCCAATCATCTGCCAAACCAGTCCCTCTTGCTTTAGCCCACATAGCATTTCGTTCCCTTATGATTTTTGTAAATTCCTTAGTTCCTTAGTGATCTCACGGTAGTCTAAACTGTGGCTATTAATGGAGGTGTTTTCAGTCTGAGAGTCTCTTCTCTGGCACTAGAGTCATGCATCAGGCAACAACAACAAAAACTGTCGGTGGTCCTGGAGTTAAGAGAAAACTTTGGTAAATACAATAGGGGAATTATACTTGACATTAGAAAGAATGTCTCACCCACTGTTCAAGAATTGCCTTCATTCAGATTACAACCGCTCACTTTTGGTTATTTGAAAACAAAATAATCTCCAAAGTATCGTTATTTTTTTACTTCTTAAGTTAACAAGCTATAAAAGTTGGTCGCAATTTCGGTTAAATCCACCAGAAAAGACAGAACAAATAACACAACAAAGATTGTAATTAAACTCAAATATAAAATATTTAAAAATAACTTTATCAATCAGAACCTTTATCAAGTGGAAGGGGGAAAATGTAAGGAACTTGTCTGTCGGCCCCGCATTAAAGACCAAAAATGGTACAATAAAATTGTGATAAATAAAAATGTATACCAGTTTCATTTCAGAACCAAAAAATGTACAACTGTGCCATATAGATTGCAAAATAGTTGGGAAGAGATTTTCAATGTACTGACTCCATGGCACATGGCACACAATGTTGAGTTTATTATAACCTACTGCAGGCCTTAAACATATGGGTTTAACCTTCTGAATTAATGATTATATTGAAGATAGAAGACGTCTCTTAATGAGTTCCGAGACTGTGGGAGAAAGATGTACATATAGGGATAAACTTAATACTGTACCACAAGAGAAAGATACACTTAGAGTGCATTTACCATTCTGGTAAAATGCATTGTCTATTGTATAGGACAGGAAACCAGAGTAAGGCCATGAGAGCATAGGACAGCTGGACATACCAAGGTCAGGGGGACATACAAAGGAGGGGGTCAGCCAAATGACCAACTGATGGACTATAGACATAGGACATATATTTTTAGGACATGAAGAGAAGAGACACATAGTCTACTAGTCCTAATAAGGACAGACATACCAAAGACCACACCAAGCTGAACTTAAGGGGCCCATAGGGTAAGATGGGCATGTATTATTTTTGGGACATGAAGAGGTCCTGTCACCATTATAACTTGACTGAAAGCAGATATGGGCGTTATTGGGCGTGAACAAGCAGGATGCACAGATTGGGATATAATGGTGGCAGATGGACTGAGGGAAGTAACTTCATTTGCATGTGGGATGGACTCATATGTTGTATGTGTATAAACCAGAGCCAGTGCTCTGGAAAAGTGTGTGTTCCGCGGACCATCTAGGCTTCTGATATGTTTGTATTAAAAGCCTATATTGAATTCACAAGTTCTTGTAAGTGTTAAATTTGGTTACGATTCTCCACGACAAGAGCCAATCTGTTATCCAATGATTACTACTTTTAATTATTATTAACCCTGCATTATAATGATATAAAAGCCCCTTAGATATTCTGTGTTTTTATTTATAGTAGAGATGGACAGCTGGAGGCATTTTGTTTTCAAAAGCGTATCAGGCAATAAATTCTACAAACAACGTTTCCATTATGGGCTATTAGAAGGACAATAGACTCTTCATACCTCCATTTATTTACATTGTCTAATAGCTCTGCCAGGTGTAAAAATCCCCCAAAATTGCAATGTACTCTAAAATTTTACATTTTTAACACCAAACCTCATGCAACTGCAAAATGTCAGATCAAGCATATACTGTACAGTATTTATGAATTCGTTAATTAAATAATTATAAAAATACTCTTTCAAAATACAGATGTTTATTTCAACTATCATTAGGACAATAGGGAATAAATATCACTGAATGACAGAGCATGGGGACTGGTCTTGATAAATCAATCATATTTGTATATGGAAATGTAAGGATTATTTTGCTCTTCACTCGCAGTCACTTAGTAGTTTAGACCTACTCCCGACTGGTCCTGTTGTACAGCATCATATTTTCCTAACTGAAACCATTAATTAAATCGCTTTAGTCATGATTGTATAATTAATCAATGCTCCCTTTGTTATTTAGTTATATAATTAAAATTCTTGACTATAAGACTATAAGACATGGATTACTTGTATGCTTGTATGTCATGGATTACTTGTATGCTTGTATGACATGGATTACTTGTATGTATTACTATAAGACTATAAGACATGGATTACTTGTATGCGGTGTGATTGATTGATATACTGTATATTTAAGTAGGCCTTTATTCCAATAAGTAAGTTACACTAACACAGCTACAGTAAGAAATGCATTTTCGTTTTCTTGGAATAGAAACACGTTGTACAGTGCCATATTTTCCTAACGGAAACCCTTAGGCTTACAGTACATCGGTTACAGTAAGAAATGCATTTGAGTTTTTTCATGGAATAGAAAAAACATAATATTTATCAAATGAATTAAGCTACATTTCTAAAAATCTATCCCATATAGTCTGTTCTATTCAAGGCTCCCCCTGACTCTTAGGCCTAAAGCTCCAAGACATTTCAATAGCTCATAAGAGCTCTTTGAGTGAGTGGTTTGGCAGAGTGCCACAGCCTCGGTCTGGCGCGCTCACGTGAAAGGTAGCTACGTTCCACTTCATTTGTACAGACAAAGGAATTGTCCGGTTGGAAAATTAGTTTAGTTTTATGTTAAAAACATCCTAAAGATTGTTTCTATACTTAGTTTGGCATGTTTCTACAGGCTGTAACGGAACTTTTTGAATTTTTCGTCTGATGTTCGGCGCGACCTGAACGCCCTTTTGGATTTGTTTACCAAATATGACCAGATATTTGGACATAACTGATGGACATTATCGAACAAATCAAACATTTATGGTGGAACTGGGATTCCTGGGAGTGCATTCTGATGAACATCATCAAAGGTAAGTGAATATTTCAAATGCTAATTCTGAGTAATGTTGACTACCCAATATGGCAGGTATCTTTTTGGCTGCTTTGTTGTCTAAAGGCTGTACTCAGATTATTGCATGGTTTGCTTTCTCTGTAAAGTTTTTTTTTTAAATCTGACACAGCGGTTGAGGGGTTATCTAAAGTTCCATGTATAATAGTCGTATCTTTATCAATGTTTATTATGAGTATTTATGTAATTTGATATGGCTCTCTGCACAATCGCCGCATGTTTTAGAACTACTGAACGTAACGCGCCAATGTAAACTCAGATGTTTTGATATAAATATGAACTTTATCAAACAAAACATACATGTATTGTGTAACATGAAGTCCTACGAGTGTCATCTGATGAAGATCATCAAAGGTTAGTGATTAATTTTATCTCTATTTCTGCTTTTTGTGACTCCTCTCTTTGGCTGGAAAAATGGCTGATTTTCTGTGGCTGGGTGTTGTGTGTTCTGTGGGCACTGTTTCTGGATTAATGAAAATTGTATCTTTAAAATGGTGTAAAGTACTTGTATGCTTGAGGAATTTTAATTATGAATTTGGAGCCCTGCACTTTCACTGGCTGTTGCGGACCCCAGTCCTAGACAGGTTAAGACCAAATACCTCCTTTTTGTTTGCGCTTTCAGTACACAAATCCAAACATTATTGAAGATTTATGGGCAAGTCCAGGTGAAAGTTCAGACGAAAAGTCATATTACAGTTCATAGAAACATGTCAAACGAAGTATAGAGTCAATCTTTAGGATGTTTTTATCATAAATGTTCAATAATGTTTCAACCGGAGAATTCCTTTCTCTGTTGAAATGCAATGGAACGCAGCTAACTAGCGTGAGACTGAGCTCATGGCACTCTGCCAGACCCCTGACTCAAACAGCTCTCAATCCCCCCTCCTTCACAGTAGAAGCCTCAAACAAGGTTCTAAAAACTGTTGACATCTAGTGGAAAGCCTTAGGAAGTGCAATATGACCCCATAGACACTGTATATTCGATAGGCAATGACTTGAAAAACTACAAACCTCATTTCCCACGTCCGGGTTGGATTTTTTCTCAGGTTTTTGCCTGCCACATGAGTTCTGTTGTACTCACAGACATCATTCAAACAGTTTTAGAAACTCCAGAGTGTTGTCTTTCCAAATCCACTAATTGCATGCATATTCTAGCTTTTAGAGGCCTGAGTAGCAGGCAGTTTACTCTGGGCACCTTTTTATCCAAGCTACTCAATACTGCCCCCCAGTCCCAAAGAAGTTAAATTATTTACTTTATCGAACAAAACAAACATTTATTGTGGAACTGGGATTCCTGGGAGTGCATTCTGATGAAGATCATCAAAGGTAAGTGAATATTTATGATGCTATTTCTGACTTCTGTTGACTCCACAACATGGTGGGTATCTGTATGGCTTGTTTTTGTGCCTGAGCGCCATACTCAGATTAATGCATGGTGTGCTTTTTCCGTAAAGTTTTGTTTAAATCTGACACAGCGGTTGCATTAAGGAGAAGTGGATCTAAAATTCCATGCGTAACACTTGTATCTTTTAGCAATGTTTATTATGAGTATTTCTGTAAATTGATGTGGCTCTCTGCAAAATCACCGGATCTTTAAAATAGTGTAAAATACTTGTATGTTTGAGGAATTTTAATTATGAGATTTCTGTTGTTTTGAATTTGGCGCCCTGCATTTTCACTGGCTGTTGGCGAGGTGGGACTCTACCGTCCTAAATGTCCCAGAGGGGCTAACTAACAGTTTAATTGACTTGAACAGTGGTTCTTCCTTTAAACCGAGTACATGTCTATTAGACTGTTAGTTGAACCCAGTACATGTCTATTAAACTGTTAGTTAAACCCAGCGGCGTACCACTGGACTCTGTACTCTTATCAATGTGTTCAGCCATTACTCTTTACTCTTATCAATGAGTGTGCTTACCCAGTTTGAGGCTGCAGGTCCTGGTGTGTGTGTCCAGGGGGTGTTTGGCATAACAGGTGTAGGCCTGTCCATTCTGGGTGGAGTTAGAACGAAGTACCAGGATCTTGGAAGTCTCCACTTCTTGGCCCCTCCCCTCTTCTTTAGGCACCTCCCACCACACCACAGCCCTGGGAGACCCACCTACAAGAACAGTATTATTATAATTATATGTATTGATGTTGTGGTGGTTGTTGTAGCTGTTACTATTGTTGTGGTTACCTTCCCAGGAGCAGGACAGCAGCAGGTACTGGTTCATCCCGGTGGCATAAGCAGAACACACTGGCTCACCATAAGGAGACCCTGAGAGATATATATATATATTTAATAACTGGGTGTTTCTAGCCCTGAATACTGATTGATGACAGCCGTGGTATGTTGTATACCACAAGTATGACAAAACATTTATTTTTACTGCTCAAATTACGTTGGTAACCAGTAGGGGGTTTGTTGTATATGGCCAATATACCACAGCTAAGGGCTGTATCCAGACACTCCGTGTTGCGTTGTGCAAAGAACTGACCTTAGCCGTGGTATATTGGCCATATACCACACCCCCTCGTGCCTTATTGCTTAAATATATTAGGGGCAGCTGTGTGAGTGATGTACAGGCCAGTGTCGTACAGCGGTTTGTGATGTTCAGGCCCGTGCCGTACAGTGGTGTGTGATGTACAGCGGTGTGTGATGTACAGGCAAGTGCGGTGCAGTGTGACACAAGGTTTTTATAGTAAACTAAAACAAATCATGAAAAAACTATTGAGTAAACTGAGATAAGATAAAAAGAGATGCTTCAGGATTTTGGCAGTGAAGCACTTTATCTACTTCCCTAGAGTCAGATTAACTCATGGATACCATTTTTATGTCTCTTTGTGCAGTTTGAAGTCTAACTAGCGTTAGAGCAATTGCTAACAAGCGTTAGCTCAATGACTGTAAGTCTATCGTAACTGCTAACATGCTAGTAGATACCATAGACTTCCAGTCATTGTGCTAACTCTAGTTAGCATTTGCTTATAAACTACTTCTTACATTACTTTATACTGGATGCAGAGACATACAAATGGTGTCCATGAGTTCATCCGACTCAGGGGAAGTCATTGTCAAAATCCTGAAGTATCCCTTTAATAAACCCGTTTGAAAAAAAAACTATACTGAAACTGAAATTAGTATATAATTAGTATATAATTAGTATATAATAAGTATATAATATAATTATCAACTGAAATGATCTGACTCCAAAATGAACAAAATGTCAATAAAAAACATGACTTAACAGTTGAATTTTTATTTTATCACACACATGCACACACACACACACACACACACACACACACACACACACACACACACACACACACACACACACACACACACACACACACACACACACACACAAACACGGTAACATATGCGCTATACACACACATACACATGGATTTTGTACTGTAGATATGTGGTAGTGGTAGAGTAGGGGCCTGAGGGCATAGGGGCCTGTGTTGTGAGTAGGGGCCTGTGTTGTGAAATCTGCTGTGTGCTGCACCGACCAAGCAATTGTAGCGTAGTCTACTCTTGATGCAGAAACGAGAGACCACATGTGGCTGTTTAATAACAATCTCTAAATATTTGGAAGTATTTCTGGTTGGTCTCAGGGAATGTAAAATAGTTCGGATGGGAGTCTTTTCAAAATGGGATTGAGTGAAGTAGAAGCAACGATGTTGAATGTGCAACTAATGAGCATGGAGAGCCTCACAAGTTTTAAGAAATGACCTCAGGCCTGTGTCTTTCACTCTAAATGACCTCAGGTCTGTGTCTTTCACTCCAAATGACCTGAGGCCTGTGTCTTTCACTCCAAATGACCTCAGGCCTGTGTCTTTCACTCCAAAAGACCTGAGGCCCGTGTCTATCACTCCAAATGACCTGAGGCCTATGTCTTTCACTCCAATATGGCTATTTTACTTACTTTTGCAGCTCTTCATCAGGGCCTTTATTTAACTAGGCAAGTCAGTTAAGAATAAATTCTTATTTACAATGACGGCCTACCAAAAGGTAGAAGGCCTCCTGCGGAGACGGAGACTGGGATTGAAAAAAATATAGGACAAAACACACATCACGACAAGAGAGACACCACAACACTACATAAAGAGAGACCTAATACAACAACAAAGCATGGCAGTAACACAACATGGCAGCAGCACAACATGGTAGCAGCTCTCATCTCTCATCTCATCCTCTCTCATCTTTACAGGCCTCTCTCATGGTACAAACATTATTGGGCACAGACAACAGCACAAAGGGCAAGAAGGTCGAGACAACAAAACATCACGCCAAGTAGCCACAACTGTCAGGAAGAGTGTCCATGATTGAGTCTTTGACTGAAGAGATGGAGATAAAACTGTCCAGTTTGAGTGTTTTTTGCAGCCTGAAAGGATTTGAGAAATATGATTGGTTGACTCTCGGCCTATGACACTGGCCTATATCTCATAATGCGCTTCGATAATGCACACCTATTCGGTGTCCTGTGTGAATCTAAGTGTGCATTCTCTAATTCTCTCCTTCTCTCTTTCTCTCTCTCGGAGGACCTGAGCCCTAGGACCATGCCCCAGGACTACCTGACATGATGACTCCTTGCTGTCCCCAGTCCACCTGGCCATGCTGCTGCTCCAGTTTCAACTGTTCTGCCTTATTATTATTCGACCATGCTGGTCATTTATGAACATTTGAACATCTTGGCCATGTTCTGTTATAATCTCCACCCGGCACAGCCAGAAGAGGACTGGCCACCCCACATAGCCTGGTTCCTCTCTAGGTTTCTTCCTAGGTTTTGGCCTTTCTAGGGAGTTTTTCCTAGCCACCGTGCATCTACACCTGCATTTCTTGCTGTTTGGGGTTTTAGGCTGGGTTTCTGTACAGCACTTTGAGATATCAGCTGATGTACGAAGGGCTATATAAATAAATTTGATTTGATTTGATTCGTTGTTCAGATATCAGATCTGAACAACGATTTGAGTGTTCCATCCAGAGAGACCAGCACCACCTTGCACCACAAGGCCCCATCCAGAGAGACCAGCACCACCCTGCACCACCAGGCCCCACCCAGAGAGACCAGCACCACCAGAGAGACCAGCACCACCCTACACCACCAGGCCCCACCCTACACCACCAGGCCCCATCCAGAGTGACCAGCACCACTCTGCACCACTCTGCACCACCAGGCCCCATCCAGAGAGACCAGCACCACCCTACACCACCAGGCCCCATCCAGAGAGACCAGCACCACCATGCACCACCAGGCCCCATACAGAGAGACCAGCACCACCCTGCACCACCAGGCCCCATCCAGAGAGACCATCTCTACCCTACACCACCAGGCCCCATCCAGAGAGACCAGCACCACCCTGCAACACCAGGCCCCATCCAGAGACACCAGCACCACCCTACACCACCAGGCCCCATCCAGAGAGACCAGCACCACCCTACACCACCAAGGCCCCATCCAGAGAGACCATCTCTACCCTACACCACCAGGCCCCATCCAGAGAGACCAGCACTACCCTGCACCACCAGGCCCCATACAGAGAGACCAGCACCACCCTACACCACCAGGCACCATCCAGAGTGACCATCACAACCCTGCACCACCAGGCCCCATCCAGAGAGACCAGCACCACCCTACACCACCAGGCCCCATCCAGAGAGACCAGCACCACCCTACACCACCAATGCCCCATCCAGAGAGACCAGCACAACCCTACACCACCAGGCCCCATCCAGAGAGACCAGCACCACCCTACACCACCAGGCCCCATCCAGAGAGACCAGCAACACCCTGCACCACCAGGCCCCATCCAGAGAGACCAGCACAACCCTACACCACCAGGCCCCATCCAGAGAGACCAGCACCACCCTACACCACCAGGCCCCATCCAGAGAGACCAGCAACACCCTGCACCACCAGGCCCCATCCAGAGAGACCAGCACCACCCTACACCACCAGGCCCCATCCAGAGAGACCAGCACCACCCTACACCACCAGGCCCCATACAGAGAGACCAGCACCACCCTACACCACCAGGCCCCATCCAGAGAGACCAGCACCACCATGCACCACCAGGCCCCATACAGAGAGACCAGCACCACCCTGCACCACCAGGTCCCATCCAGAGAGACCATCTCTACCCTACACCACCAGGCCCCATCCAGAGAGACCAGCACTACCCTGCACCACCAGGCCCCATCCAGAGAGACCAGCACCACCCTACACCAACAGGCCCCATCCAGAGTGACCATCACCACCCTGCACCACCAGGCCCCATCCAGAGAGACCAGCACCACCCTACACCACCAGGCCCCATCCAGAGAGACCAGCACCACCCTACACCACCAAGGCCCCACCCAGAGAGACCAGCATCACACTATACCACCATGCCCCATCCAGAGAGACCAGCACCACCCTACACCACCAGGCCCCATCCAGAGAGACCAGCACCACCCTGCACCACCAGGCCCCATCCAGAGAGACCATCTCTACCCTACACCACCAGGCCCCATCCAGAGAGACCAGCACCACCCTGCACCACCAGGCCCCATCCAGAGAGACCAGCACCACCCTACACCACCAGGCCCCATCCAGAGTGACCAGCACCACCCTGCACCACCAGGCCCCATCCAGAGAGACCAGCACCACCCTACACCACCAGGCCCCATCCAGAGAGACCAGCACTACCCTGCACCACCAGGCCCCATCCAGAGAGACCAGCACCACCCTACACCATCGTGTCCCTTCCAGAGAGGCCAGCTCCACCCTACAATATTGAGCCCCTCCCAGAGAGACCTGGTCCACCCTACAACATCATGCCCCTTCCAGAGTGGATAGCACGGCAGCCAAGCTAAACCAGATTTTATTTTATTTTTGTATTTTTATTAATTTCACCTTTATTTAACCAGGTAGGCAACCAGGTGGCCATCTCTCTGGATGGGGCCTGGTGGTGCATGGTGGTGCTGGTCTCTCTGGATGGGGCAATTGCGACCTGGCCAAGATAAAGCAAAGCAGTTTGACACATACAACGACACAGAGTTACACATGGAGTAAAACAAACATACAGTCAATAATACAGTAGAAACAAGTCTATATACGATGTGAGCAAATGAGGTGAGATAAGGGAGGTAAAGGCAAAACAAAGGCCACGGTGGCAAAGTAAATACAATATAGCAAGTAAAACACTGGAATGGTAGATTTGCAGTGGAAGAAAGTGCAAAGTAGAAATAAAAATAATGGGGTGCAAAGGAGCTAAATAAATAAATAAAATAAATACAGTAGGGAAAGAGGTAGTTGTTTGGGCTAAATTATAGGTGGGCTATGTACAGGTGCAGTAATCTGTGAGCTGCTCTGACAGTTGGTGCTTAAATAGATAAAGCATATAAGGCATCTGCTGAACCTAATCTGCTCAAAAATACATACATTTCTTCTTTGTATTATTAGAAATCATTATGAGTTCAATTTTAGATAAGCTACCCGGGAAAGAGTTAAAGTTAGCTCATATAAATATATATAGCCTCAGAGTCCAAATCAAATCAAATCAAATCAAATTGTATTTGTCACATACACATGGTTAGCAGATGTTAATGCGAGTGTAGCGAAATGCTTGTGCTTCTAGTTCCGACAGTGCAGTAATAACCAACAAGTAATCTAACTAACAATTCCAAAACTACTGTCTTATACACAGTGTAAGGGGATAAAGAATATGTACATAAGGATATATGAATGAGTGATGGTACAGAGCAGCATAGGCAAGATACAGTAGATGGTATCGAGAACAGTATATACATATGAGATGAGTATGTAAACAAAGTGGCATAGTTAAAGTGGCTAGTGATACATGTATTACATAAGGATGCAGTCGATGATATAGAGTACAGTATATACGTATGCATATGAGATGAATAATGTAGGGTAAGTAACATTATATAAGGTAGCATTGTTTAAAGTGGCTAGTGATATATTAAATCATTTCCCATCAATTCCCATTATTAAAGTGGCTGGAGTTGAGTCAGTGTCAGTGTCAGTGTGTTGGCAGCAGCCACTCAATGTTAGTGGTGGCTATTTAACAGTCTGATGGCCTTGAGATAGAAGCTGTTTTTCAGTCTCTCGGTCCCAGCTTTGATGCACCTGTACTGACCTCGCCTTCTGGATGATAGCGGGGTGAACAGGCAGTGGCTCGAGTGGTTGATGTCCTTGATGATCTTTATGACCTTCCTGTAACATCGGGTGGTGTAGGTGTCCTGGAGGGCAGGTAGTTTGCCCCCGGTGATGCGTTGTGCAGACCTCACTACCCTCTGGAGAGCCTTACGGTTGAGGTAGTTGCCGTACCAGGCGGTGATACAGCCCGCCAGGATGCTCTCGATTGTGCATCTGTAGAAGTTTGTGAGTGCTTTTGGTGACAAGCCAAATTTCTTCAGCCTCCTGAGGTTGAAGAGGCGCTGCTGCGCCTTCTTCGCGATGCTGTCTGTGTGAGTGGACCAATTCAGTTTGTCTGTGATGTGTATGCCGAGGAACTTAAAACTTGCTACCCTCTCCACTACTGTTCCATTGATGTGGATAGGGGGGTGTTCCCTCTGCTGTTTCCTGAAGTCCACAATCATCTCCTTAGTTTTGTTGACGTTGAGTGTGAGGTTATTTTCCTGACACCACACTCCGAGGGCCCTCACCTCCTCCCTGTAGGCCGTCTCGTCGTTGTTGGTAATCAAGCCTACCACTGTTGTGTCGTCCGCAAACTTGATGATTGAGTTGGAGGCGTGCGTGGCCACGCAGTCGTGGGTGAACAGGGAGTACAGGAGAGGGCTCAGAACGCACCCTTGTGGGGCCCCAGTGTTGAGGATCAGCGGGGAGGAGATGTTGTTGCCTACCCTCACCACCTGGGGGCGGCCCGTCAGGAAGTCCAGTACCCAGTTGCACAGGGCGGGGTCGAGACCCAGGGTCTCGAGCTTGATGACGAGCTTGGAGGGTACTATGGTGTTGAATGCCGAGCTGTAGGTGATGAACAGCATTCTCACATAGGTATTCCGCTTGTCCAGATGGGTTAGGGCAGTGTGCAGTGTGGTTGAGATTGCATCGTCTGTGGACCTATTTGGGCGGTAAGCAAATTGGAGTGGGTCTAGGGTGTCAGGTAGGGTGGAGGTGATATGGTCCTTGACTAGTCTCTCAAAGCACTTCATGATGACGGAAGTGAGTGCTACGGGGCGGTAGTCGTTTAGCTCAGTTACCTTAGCTTTCTTGGGAACAGGAACAATGGTGGCCCTCTTGAAGCATGTGGGAACAGCAGACTGGTATAGGGATTGATTGAATATGTCCGTAAACACACCGGCCAGCTGGTCTGCGCATGCTCTGAGGGCGCGGCTGGGGATGCCACGGTGGCAAAGTGAGATTAGTAATGTGCTAATCTTAGATAATATTAATGTATTAGCCATTTCTGTGACTCACTTAGACAGCACATTTCATTATACAGCAGTAAGAATAGAAGGATGTTACATCTATAGAAAAGACAGGAATGTCTACGGGGGAGGTGTTGCTGTGTACAGCTCTGGAAAAAATGAAGAGACCACTGCAAAACGATCCGTTTCTATGGTTTTACTATTTATAGGTATGTGTTTGAGTAAAATTAACTTTTTTGTTTTATTCTATAAACTACTGACAACATTTCTCCCAAATTCCAAATTAAAATATAGTCATTTAGAGCATTTATTTGCAGAAATCGACAACTGGTCAAAATAACAAAAAAGTGTTGTCAGACCTTGAATAATTCAAAGAAAATAAGTGTATATTCATTTTTAAGCAACACAATTACTAATGTTTTAACTTAGGAAAAGTTCAGAAATCAATATTTGGTGGAATAAGCCTGATTTTCAATCACAGCTTTCATGCGTCTTGGCATGCGCCATCTTGCTTGAATCCAAGATGGCGTAGCAGTCGGACGTGTGTTTTGTCTTGTCCCGTTTCCTCGTTTTTTTCCCTTATATATTTGTATATATTTTAATCTCACTTTCCATCTACGGACTGAATATACTCTCATGCAACCCGCCTCACCCAATGTGGTATAGATCTGCTATTATTATAAATTAGAACCGGAACCCCAGAAGCTAGCCAGCTAACTAGCTACTAGCTAGTAGTCAGTTAGCCCCTGCTAGCGGGCTTCACGGTTAACTCGGACACCAGCCAGCCTCAGCTTGGTCAATACCTGCCAGCCCACACAGCGCGATATCAACCCAGACATATCAGACTGCTTTTTTCTCTATCACATCTCCGGATTCCTACCTCAAGCTCTGGACCTATACACCGGATCATTGCAGCTAGCTAGCTGTATTCTGAGTGGCGACTCCTGGCTAATGCCTCTGTCCCAAAGCAAGCACCAGTTAGCCTTGAGCTAGTCTCGAGCTAGGCCTATCTCCCTGCTAGCCGAAGAGGTCTACCAGCTAATTCTTGGGCAACTGTTGTGTCTTTGGCTATGCCGGATTAAGTGATATGACATGCTATTCTATAAAATAATTTCTCCGTAATTAATATTACCTGATTGAGCTAATCATGTAAATGTAATTAACTAGAGAGTCGGGGCACCACAAAATAATATTTATAGAGCTGTTATCTTCCGAATAAACTCTTAAAGACCTAGTAATATTTTATATCAATAGCAGTCAATATTAATCGTCACCTTAATTCAATCTCATCTGAAAGTTGTACATTCTTGGTTATCTGCACGAACCCTGGCTAACAAGTTGAATCAGCAATACCAAATTGTGTTTAATTATGTATTTACTAAATACCTAACTAATCACACAGAATTACACATACAAAGAATGAATTATACCTCGATTACAAATTACGTCATAAAGGAAAACGTCCCTAGCGGGCGGAACAGATATGACAGCTTGTTACACAAAAGAACAGGGGCTGGGTTTGAGTGAAAGAGCAGGAAGACTGAGGAACAAAGGGTGAAGCTGTGCTATCGTAAATACATTCTAAATTACCAACCATTTGGAAAAGGAAAATGCAATAAATATTTACTCTGAGCTGCGCTTCAGTAAGTTGGTGATAGATGGAAGGCTGTGTTGCCAAACCGAGTCCTTTGTCCTTTGAAGAATGTCTCTGCTGGTATATTGGATACATTGTAGTAACAACGTTGTGTGGTAGACGATAAACTCTGTCTGTTCCTTCCTAACCTGCATTTGAAGCTACTGTTGCTAACTCGACGGCTAGGAGGTAAAAATACCTGCCAAACATACCCTCGTAAAACTGACTATCCTACTGATCCTTGACTTCGGCGATGTAATTTACAAAATAGCCTCCAACACTCTACTCAGAAAATTGGATGTAGTCTATCACAGTGCCATCTGTTTTGTCACCAAAGCACCATCTACTACCCACCACTGTGACCTGTATGCTCTAGTCGGCTGGCCCTCGCTACATATTAGTCGCCAAACCCACTGGCTCCAGGTCATCTATAGGTCTTTGCTAGGTAAAGCTCCGCCTTATCTCAGCTCACTGCTCACCATAGCAACACCCACCAGTAAAAATCACTGAAGCTGGAGATTTATGTCTCCCTCTCTAACTTTAAGCATCAGCTGTCAGAGCAGCTTACCGATCACTGCAGCTTATCTGTAAATAGCCCATCCAACCAACTAACTACCTCATCCCATACTGTTATTATTATTATTTTTTGCTCTTTTGCATCCCAGTATCTCTACTTGCACATCATCATCTGCACATCTATCACTCCAGTATTAATGCTAAATTGTAATTCTTTTCATTGTAATTCTTTCAACTTTTTAGGCCTTACCTCCCTAATCTTACTACACGGTACATAGACTTGTTCTATTGTGTTATTGACTGTACTTTTGTTTATCCCATGTGTAACTCTGTGTTGTTGTTTTTGTCACACTGCTTTGCTTTATCTTGGTCAGGTCGTTGAGAACTTATTCTCAACTGCCTGGTTAAATAAAGGTGAAAAAATATATTAAAAAATAAATGCTCTCCACCAGTCTTTCACAATGATGTTGGGTGACTTTATGCCACTCCTGGGGCAAATATTCAAGCAGCTCAGATTTGTTTGATTGCTAGTTACCATCCATCTTCCTCTTGATCACATTCCAGAGGTTTTAAATGGGGATCCGGTCTGAAGATTGGGCTGGCCATGACAGGGTATTGATCTGGTGGTCCTCCATCCACACCTTGATTGACCTGGCTGTTTGGCATGGAGCATTGTCCTGCTTTAAAAACCAATCCTCGGAGTTGGGGAACATTGTCAGAGCAGGACAACCTTCCAGGACAACCTTGTACGTGGCTTGATTCATGCGTCCTTCACAAAGACAATGCCCAATTCCAGCCTTGCTGTGAAACACCCCCAGATCATCACCGATCCTCCACCAAATTTCACAGTGGGTGCGAGACCTGTGGCTTGTATTCCTATCCAGGTTGGAAATAAAACATTTATTTTGAATTTAATGTAATATCTTGTTGTTCTGTAATTGTTCTGTACTTTGTCATGTTTGTGTTCGTTTCATGTGGACCCTAGGAAGAGTATCTGCTGCATGTGCAGTAGCTAATGGGGATCCTACTAAACTAAACCCAAGGTCAAAATAACCCAGCGTCTGTTCTGTCCAATATTTACCCAATTGGGTTATTTTTGACCCTTTTGTCTTTGCTACTACTGTTTCGTTGGTGCATCTACGTCATCTTGCTGAGTCTACCTTTAAACGTAACCTAACTTAAGACCTGACCCATCACCTTTAAGACCTGACCCATCACCTTTAAGACCTGACCCATCACCTTTAAGACCTGACCCATCACCATTAAGACCTGACCCATCACCTTATGCATTACTCCCCCGTGAGTGAGTGAGTGAGTGAGTGAGTGAGTGAGTGAGTGAGTGAGAGTGAGTGAGTGAGAGAGAGAGAGAGAGAGAGAGAGAGAGAGAGAGAGAGAGAGAGAGAGAGAGAGAGAGAGAGAGAGACTTACAGGCCCGTGCAGTACATTGTGTGGAGGTGTGTGAGACTTACAGGAGTGCAGTGCATTGTGTGGAGGTGTGTGAGACTTACAGGCCCGTGCAGTACATTGTGTGGAGGTGTGTGAGACTTACAGGCCCGTGCAGTGCATTGTGTGGAGGTGTGTGAGACAGGCCCGTGCAGTGCATTGTGTGGAGGTGTGTGAGACTTACAGGCCCATGCAGTGCATTGTGTGGAGGTGTGTGAGACTTACAGGCCCGTGCAGTGCATTGTGTGGAGGTGTGTGAGACAGGCCCGTGCAGTGCATTGTGTGGAGGTGTGTGAGACTTACAGGCCCATGCAGTGCATTGTGTGGAGGTGTGTGAGACTTACAGGCCCGTGCAGTGCATTGTGTGGAGGTGTTGAGAGCAGGGTGCATCCCCTGGCAGGTGAACAGAGAGTTGTTGTTGGTCTGGGATCCAGACTGCAGTACGGAGACATTGTTGGCTGGCCATGACCCTTCACCCCCAAGCCACGCCCCTCCCTGGTGAAATAACAACCGTGAAAAAATATATATAATTGAATTTGTCAGGAGCATTTCAATGTGTGTGTGTGTGTGTGTGTGTGTGTGTGTGCTTGTGTACCTGTGTGTGTGCGTACCTGTGTGTGTGTGTATACGTGTGTGTGTGTGATGTATATGTGTATCTGTGTGTGTGTGTATACATGTGTGAGTATGTATGTACATTGGGGCAAAAAAGTATTTAGTCAGCCACCAATTGTGCAAGTTCTCCCAATTAAAAAGATGAGAGAGGCCTGTAATTTTCACCATAGGTACACTTCAACTATGACAGACAAAATGAGAGAAAAAAATCCAGAAAATCACATTGTAGGATTTTTTATTTATTTATTTGCAAATTATGGTGGAAAATAAGTATTTGGTCAATAACAAAAGTTTATCTAAATACTTTGTTATATATCCTTTGTTGGCAATGACAGAGGTCAAACGTTTTCTGTAAGTCTTCACACAATTCCTCCATGTAGATCTCCTCTATAGCAGTGATGTTTTGGGGCTGTTGCTGGGCAACACGGACTTTCAACTCCCTCCAAATATTTTCTATGGGGTTGAGATCTGGAGACTGGCTAGGCCACTCCAGGACTCCTTCGTTGCCTGGGCGGTGTGTTTGGGATCATTGTCATGCTGAAAGACCCAGCCATGTTTCATCTTCAATACCCTTGCTGATGGTAGGCTTTGTTACTTTGGTCCCAGCTCTCTGCAGGTCATTCACTAGGTCCCCCCGTGTGGTTCTGGGATTTTTGCTTACCGTTCTTGTGATCATTTTGACCCCACGGGGTGAGATCTTGCATGGAGCCCCAGATCGAGGGAGATTATCAGTGGTCTTGTATGTCTTCCATTTCCTATTAATTGCTCCCACAGTTGACTTCCTCAAACCAAGTTGCTAACCTATTGCAGATTTTTTTTTTTACCTTTATTTAACTAAGCAAGTCAGTTAAGAACAAATTCTTATTTTCAATGACGGCCTAGGAACAGTGGGTTAACTGCCTGTTCAGGGGCAGAACAACAGATTTGTACCTTGTCAGCAACCTTCTGGTTGCTAGTCCACCACTCTAACCACTAGGCTACCCTGCCGCCCTGTACCAGTCTTCCCAGCCGGGTGCAGGTCTACAATTTCAAAAAAAATCTATGACTGGGGTGGCTGAAGTCTTTGACAATATTTAGGGCCTTCCTCTGACACCGCCTGGTAATGAGGTCCTGGATGGCAGGAAGCTTGGCCCCGGTGATATGCTGGACTGTACGCACTACCCTCTGTAGTGCCTTGCGGTCAGAATCCGAGCACTTTTCATACCAGGCAGTGATGCAACCAGTCACAATGCTCTCGATGGTGCAGCTGTAGAGCCTTCTGAGGATCTCAGGACCCATGCCAAAACTTTTCAGTCTCCTGAGGGGGAAAAGGTTTTGTTGTTCCCTCTTCACGACTGTCTTGGTGTGCTTGGACCATATTAGTTTGTTGGTGATTTGAACGCCAAGGAACTTGAAGCTCTCAACCTGCTCTCAACCTGCTCCACTACAGCCCCGTCAATGAGAATGGGGGCGTGCTCAGTCCTCCATCACTTATGTGATGTACTACTCAATGCCCTCGGAAGAATCCCAGAACATATTCCAGTCTGTACTAGCAAAAAGTCCTGTAGTTTAGCATCTGCTTCATCTGACCACTTTTTCAAAGACCGATTCACTGGTGCTTCGTGCTTTAATTTTTTCTTGTAAGCAAGGAAACAGGAGGATTGAATTATGGTGAGATTTGCCAAATGGAGGGTGAGGGAGATCTTTGTACGCATCTCTGTGTGTGGAATAAAGGTGGTTTTGTTTTTTTATCCCCTCTGGTTGCACATTTAACATGCTGTGTGTGTGTGTGTGTGTGTGTGTGTGTGTGTGTATACATGTGTGTGTATGTGTGTGTGTACCTGTGCCAGGGAGAGAGGGTTTGTGGTCCAGCGTAGTGAAGGGGAGGGCAGGCCCCCTGGCCATGAACAGGTCAGGTTGAGGGAGGAGTAGTTCATTGCTGGCAGAACAGAGCAGGAGGGGGAACCATCTGGAGGGTCTGGGGGACAGGGGGACAATATACAGCGCAACACTGTGTTGATTGTGTTGTTATTGTGTGTGTGTTTGTGTGTGAGTGTGTGTATCGTCACAGGACATCAGGATGACAAGCACCAGCCTTTCAGACAACCAGGGGTTGCCATGGCAATAACATCACAGTGAGTGAACATCACAAAAGTGTTTGGTACCTTAGAACCTCCTGAGAGTTCTGTCTCTTTCCCCGATGCTCCAACAGGTCTGCAGCATCCCCAACGATTCCATGTGTGTTTCGGTGTGTCTGTTTGTGTGTGAGTGTGTGTGTGTGGTGACGTCATATGGAGAAGAGGGAGAGAAGTACTAGAAGGTAGAAAGAGAAAGTTGGAGGTCAGGGGATGGTAGTCGGGGTTAGAGATCAGAGGTTACTCACAGTAAACGGTGAGGCTGATGGTCTTCATAGAGCGGGTGTTGAGGTATGTGTTCTGAGCCAGACAGGCGTAGGTACCTGTGTGCATCCGCAGAATCCTAGTGATAGTGAACTGGGGTCCCGCGTACACCTGGCTGGATTAAAACCAATATAAAAACACCAGGCTGGATTAGAACCAATATATAAAACACCTGGCTGGATTAGAACCAATATATAAAACACCTGGCTGGTTTTCAGTGGAGGCTGCTGAGGGGAGAACGGCTCATGATAACGACCGGAATGGAGCACATGGAACATTTTGTGTTGTGGATATGTGGTAGTGTAGGGATGTTATATCATGTACTATTTTATCTTTAGCTCATTCAGTACAAATATAGTTAACTGTTTTATCTTTTGTTGTCTATGTAATGTGGATGCTTTGGTGTGTTTGGACACCAGGAAGAGTAGCTGCTTCGCTGACAGAAGCTAATGGGGATTATAAGAATATTTTGAAGATAAATACACAACACAGAGTTTGAGAGTTTGAAAGTTTTTAGAGGATGAGAAGGTGAGAGTACTAAAAATTAGAGTACTAATGGTTAATGGGGAATTGTAAATATGAGTTGGGTTGCTGTTTAGAATCTGTGGAATGCCACTCCAGAACTCAGAGCTCCAGAACTCAGAGCTACGGTCTGTACATTGAGTCAGGAGCAGGATACTTGTTATTTGGCCATTGGCCAGTTGTACTGCAAGGACTTTTGATGCAGTACAAAGGAACAGGATGTAATTTGGTCAACCTCAGGCTAGGATGGTGGGTTATAAATTACCTCCTGTTCCTTTGTTTAGTGGAGAAAAGCTGGGGACAGGGGAGACTGAACATTTTAACATCTACCTCCCAGCATAACATCGTGATTTGTCCTTCTCAAATAAACACATTTTTCTCCCCGATTTGCTTTGGAGATTGTGTAATTGAAGAATAACATCAATTGCTAACAGGATCCCTAATAAATAAAAATAAAAATACATGGAATGGCATGAAACACATGAAAACCATATATTTGATACCATTCCGCTCCACGAACCCATGCTCCCCAATGAATGTGCCACCAACCACCTGTGCTGGGATTAGAACCAATATTTAAAACAAATGATTGAGATTGTTCGTATTTTATTAGGATCCCCATGAATAAAATCTGTTAGCGGTTTCCTTCCTCTCTGGCAACTGAGTTGGGAAGAACACCTGTATCTTTGTAGTGACTGGGTGTATTGATACACCATCCAAAGTGTTATTAATAACTTCACCATGCTCAAAGGGATATTCAATGTCAGTTCTTGTTTTTACCTATCTACCAATAGGTGCCCTTCTTTGCGAGGCATTGGTAAAATGTGGAAAAAGTGGTGTAAATACTTTTTGAAGGCTCTGTAGCTTGGGGTGTGAATACTTTCTGAAGGCTCTGTAGCTTGGGGTGTGAATACTTTCTGAAGGCTCTGTAGCTTGGTGTGTGAATACTTTCTGAAGGCTCTGTAGCTTACTTACTTTCTTGTGTTCTTACTTCTTGTGTGTTTTTGTTTTACTTTACCTTTTTTAATGTACTACTGATATTGATTACTACGGAAATTGATAAATGCATTGTTGGAAAAGCGCAAGCAGGAAAGGCATTTCACTGTTCTAGTGCAGGTGACAATAAAAAGTTGAAAATTGAAAGAAGCGATGCAGTTCCTCTCCTCTACCTAATAACCTTTTATTGCAATCAAATTACTAGAAGTGCCCTCTAGTGGCCCCATAGGTGGGATTATATTCATATTTTTCATAATTTAATAATTAATACACTTTATTTTTTTAACTCTGAAAATCCGGTGTTTCTATATCAAACAGGACCTCAGCCAGCCAAATCACCAGCTGTCATTAGGGTCATCAATCACCAGCTGTCATTAGGGTCATAAAACACCAGGTGTCAGCAGGGTCATGAATCACCAGCTGTGATTGGGGGGGGGGTGAATAGTTATGCACGATCAAGTTACCTGCTTTTTTGTCATATTTCTTGTTTTGCTTCACAATAAAACATATTTTGCATCTTCAAAGTGGTAGGTATGTTGTGTAAATCAAATGATACAACCCCCCCAAAAATCTATTTTAATTCCAGGTTGTAAGGCAACAAAATAGGGAAAATGCCAAGGGGGGTGAATACTTTAGCAAACCACTGTAAATCAATTTCTGGGAAAGATGCGCAAATATTCTAGGCAGAACATAAGCACATTCAGTTTCTACAGTCTTTTATTTCGTTGAAGTATCAGACATAGAGTGTATACACATCCCTCACTATGTAGTGATTTAGGGCATGCCTCTCATGCAACACAGTGTTGCGTGTGGCTTGTATGCAAGGCACAAGTGAGCTACTGGCACGCTGCGCTTTCATATCATTCCGGTAAACAACTGGATGGGTTTTTGTCATTCAACAGCATCACCTTCAGTCTATCGGGACTGCATCTGAGTCACATATAGACTGCCAACACTGCCCCCCCGCCCTCAAAATGCTTGGACCCCAACAGTTGCTGTTCAGCACTGAAACTTGTTTTGGTTGAAGATGCATTCGAGCATCTGTTTGGCCCTGTCCGGGGGTGTCATCGGATGGGGCCACAGTGTCTCCTGACCCCTCCTGTCTCAGCCTCCAGTATTTATAATGCAGTAGTTTATGTGTCGGGGGGCTAGGGTCAGTTTGTTATATCTGGAGTACTTCTCCTGTCCTATCCGGTGTCCTGCGTGAATTTAAGTATACTCTCTCTAATTCTCTCTTTCTCACTTTCTTTCTCTCTCTCGGAGGCCCTAGGACCATGCCTCAGGACTACCAGGCATGATGACTCCTTGCTGTCCCCAGTCCACCTGGCCGTGCTGCTGCTCCAGTTTCAACTGTTCTGCCTGTGATTATTATTATTTGACCAATCTGGTCATTTATGAACATTTGAACATCTTGGCCATGTTCTGTTATAATCTCCACCCGGCACAGCCAGAAGAGGACTGGCTACCCCTCATAGCCTGGTTCCTCTCTAGGTTTCTTCTTAGGTTTTGGCCTTTCTAGGGAGTTTTCCCCAGCCACCGTGCTTCTACACCTGCATTGCTTGCTGTTTGGGGTTTTAGGCTGGTTTCTGTACAGCACTTTGAGATATCAGCTGATGTACGAAGGGCTATATAAATACATTTGATTTGATTTGAAACTGGGGATTGTCTTATTGCTGCTGGACGTTACTTGTAAGTAGCAACATTTGATATTTGTATTGATTATTGGTGTTATTGTTATAGCTAGAATGTGTAGTTATTAATATAATTTTAGTTATATAGTGCGTTTGTCACGTTCTGACCTTCGTTCGTGTGTGTTTTCCTTGTTTTAGTGTTGGTCAGGACGTGTGCTGGGTGGGCATTCTATGTTGTGTGTCTGGTTTGTCTATTTCTATGTTTGGCCTGATATGGTTCTCAATCAGAGGCAGGTGTTAGTCATTTTCTCTGATTGGGAACCATATTTAGGTAGCCTGTTTTGTGTTGGGTTTTGTGGGTGATTGTTCCTGTCTTTGTGTTTGTGGCACCAGATAGGACTGTTTTGGTTTTTTCACGTTTCTTGTTTTGTAGATTGTTGTACTTTCATCTTTATCAAAGATGCACAAAACTAACCACGCTGCATTTTGGTCCGCCTCTCTTTCCCCAGAAGAAAACCATTACAGCGTTCAGGTTTCATAGAAACGACATTGAAGCCTGTGTTGCTAGTAGCTTATCCCAAAGAAAGGGAAAGAGTAGTAACACAAGACACATTATACTGGGAACAAAATGTTCAGATTAAAATATATTAATGAACACTATGCATCTGACATGTAGAATATGGAATCCTGGTAGCTTTGTTTAATGCTTTTCTTTCTGTCACGGAAAAAGTATAACTTTATCATCGAAGAAACTTGAATGAGTGATGCTTGTCTACAAAGAGACTCAACTAGCGATTCCATTACCTCCTGTAATTCGTGCAAGGAAAATGCAGGCAGAAGTCAATGGAAAATGGTTACATTCTAAGCTCATAAATCGGGGAATTTTCTATCGGCTACTTTCCATTCCATGTCTAGTTTCATAAATGATGTAAACAACAAAGTAAATCACTAAAGAAAACATTTATGAAGTTAAACAGTAGAATTTGGCTGTTCAACATTAATTCTTCAATAGCATAACCAGTTTGATGCCACTTATTGGAAATATTTTGTTATGATAGATCTTACCCTGCACATATTGTGTTGACCCGTGCTGGATTTATGAAATTTGTTGAGCTTTTTGAATAATTCCTTTTTTATATTTTAATTCAGGAATGATGTTGAACCCCTGCTCGGATGAAACCTCTCTCCTGGATGAAACAATTGATCAGTCACCCATCCTCACCTACAGATACTCCTGGCTGGCTGAGTTAGTGCTGTACAGCCTATTTTTTCAGCCAATGCAAACACAACCCTTTTTAAATTGTATTTTATTTAACCTGTATTTAACTAGGCAAGTCAGTTAAAGAAGAAATTGTTATTTACAATGACGGTCTACTTGTAAAGCCCCCTGGCCAAACCTTCCCCTAACCCAGACTAAATAGTGCTCCGCCCTATGGGTCTTCCAATCACGGCCGATTGTGATACAGCCCAGGATCGAACCTGGGTCTGTAGAAACTTGAATGAGTGATGCTGCGCCGCTCTGGAAATATTTAGAATATCTAGTTTATTCAAATGTTATACTGACTTGCTTTTGAAAGAAATCCTGAACATGCTGCAAAGCAATTGTGGTCCCACAGAGAGACCCTGTTTATAATGTCTGTAGGCTTTCCAGGGATTTTTTCAAATGTATTTTTATCTAGACATACAATAACTACTATCAGGTTTCAGGTAAGACCCAAGTGCAGACTGTGTAGAAGTAACAATGTTTATTGTAACAGGGGCAGGCAAACGACAGGTCAAGGGAGGCAGGGGTCGATAATCCAGAGTAGTGGGGCCAAGGTACAGGACGGCAGGCAGGCCCAGTGTCAGGTCAAGCAGAGGTCGTTATCCAGAGAATGGGAAAAGGTAAAGGATGGCTGGCAGGCTCAGGGTCAGGGGCAGGAAAAGTGGTCAGGCAGATGGGCTCGGAGTCAGGACAGGCAGGGGTCAAAACCAGGAGAGTGAGAAAAGAGAGACTGGAAAAAGCAGGACCTGAGACACAAAACACTGGTAAGCTTCAACAAACAAGACAAACGGGCACAGACAGACAGAAAACACAGGTATAAATAGCCAGGGGATAAGCGGGGAAGATGGGCGACACCTGGAGGGAGGTGGAGACAAGCACAAGGACAGGTGAAACAGATCATGGCGTGACAGTACCCCCCCCCCTCTAGGGACGCCACCTGGTGTCCTACCTGGGCGTATACCTGGTTGAGTGGGGTGCCGGCACTGGAACTCAGAGATGAGGCCTGGGTCCAGCATGTCCCTAGCGGAGACCCAGCACCTCTCCTCCGGGCCATAACACTCACAGTCAACCAGGTACTGGAATCCCCTGCCCTGAGATCGAACCTTCAGGAGACATCTCACCATGTACGCCGGTCAGCCATCAAGGAGACGGGGGAGAGGGGTTGGCCTGGAAACAGGAGACAATGGGCAATCAGACATGGTTTTACCTCTAGACACAGAAAAGGTAGGAACAATATGGAGGGTATGGGGCAACAGAGAGGGGATAATGATCTTGAAGCGGGGGGCAAAGGTCTCGGCTTCCGGGGTGTAGCTGTGGCAATCTAGTGCCTCAGGCTTGACATTCTTGGATACCGGTCAATGCTGCGGAAGCGAAGTGGCCTGGGCCTTACTGAACCCCTCCCAGAGGTCCTGGTACTCTGCCGAGCTGGCAGAGAGGTCCGGGGCAATATCCAAGCCCCCAGGAAGACATCCCGGCGCAGGCAGAGCTGACTTCAGGCAATAAGTGTGGCAGGATGGGCTCCAGCCCACGATGGCACCAGTAGCCCAGTCAATGGAGGGATGTGTTCCTGGAGCCAAGAGAATCCCAATACCACTGGAACCTGCGAAGACTCAACCAGCAGGAATTGGATCGTTTTGCTGTGGTTCCCCGACACTTGTACGTTGATGGGGGTGGTCTGGTGGGTGACCCGGCCTATAGAACGCCCGTCCAGCGCTCTAACACTCATGGGAATGGGAAGGGGTTGAGTAGGGATGTCCAGCTCGGATGCCAGAGTAACGTCCATGAGACTCACATTGGCCCCTGAGTCGATGAGTACCTGGAGAGACTTGGACTGGTCGCCCCACCGCAGGTGGAACGGAGAGGGGGGCGAGCAAGGGGAGATGAAAAATTATCTTTAAGGCCCACCAGAGTACTAACTCTAACAAATGAGCTAGGTCTCTTGAAAGGACAGGTAGACACATAATTTCTATGGCAGTACCGCAATACAGACAACTCTGGGTCTCAAGTCTGCGTACGCGTTGCATCGGCTCGGGAAGAGGTGAATCGGCAGTCTCAGGATGCTCTTGGAGGGACTCGGGTAAGCTCGGATCCTTCGGGGACGTAGACCTCGGGGACTTCCGGAGTTCATCAGATGCAAGGGTAGGATCCCTGAGTGAGCGATTGGGACCACAATCGGACCTCTTCTCCCTCCTACATTTCCGTAGCCGACCATCAATCCAGATGGGTTCCAGGCACCCTCCGCTACTAGCGTGCGGAAATCCACTGCATAGTCTACCACACTGAGGGTGTCCTGCCGAAGCTGGAGTAACTTCCGGGCAGCCTCACTCCCGGACACCAGAGCCTTGCAAAAATTCTCACCTCCGCCATGAATACCTCCAGATTGAGACAGAAGCAGGAGGTGAGACACAAAACGCTGGTATGCTTGAACAAACAAGAAGAACTGGCATAGACAGATAGAAAACACAGGTATAAATACCCAGTGGATAAGTGGGGAAGATGGGCGACACCTGTCTCTAACCCTATTACAGGGGCTGAGTCACTGGCTTACTGAGGCTCTCTCATACCGTCCCTGGGGGGGTGCGTCACCTTAGTGGGTTGAGTCACTGATGTGATCATCCTGTCTGGGTTGGCTCCCCCCCCCCCTTGGGTTGTGCCGTGGCGGAGATCTTTGTGGGCTATACTCAGCCTTGTCTCAGGATAGTAAGTTGGTGGTTGAAGGTATCCCTCTAGTGGTGTGGGGGCTGTGCTTTGGCAAAATGGGTGGGGTTATATCCTTCCTGTTTGGCCCTGTCCGGGGGTGTCCTCGGATGGGGCCACAGTGTCTCCTGACCCCTCCTGTCTCAGCCTCCAGTGTTTATGCTGCAGTAGTTTATGTGTCGGGGGGCTAGGGTCAGTTTGTTATATCTGGAGTACTTCTCCTGTCCTATTCGGTGTCCTGTGTGAATTTAAGTGTGCTCTCTCTAATTCTCTCTTTCTCTCTTTCTTTCTCTCTCTCGGAGGACCTGAGGCCTAGGACCATGCCTCAGGACTACCTGACATGATGACTCCTTGCTGTCCCCAGTCCACCTGACCGTGCTGCTGCTCCAGTTTCAACTGTTCTGACCATGTTCTGGTTATTTGACCATGCTGGTCATTTATGAACATTTGAACATCTAGGCCATGTTCTGTTATAATCTCCACCCGGCACAGCCAGAAGAGGACTGGCCACCCCACATAGCCTGGTTCCTCTCTAGGTTTCTTCCTAGGTTTTGGCCTTTCTAGGGAGTTTTTCCTAGCCACCGTGCTTCTACACCTGCATTGCTTGCTGTTTGGGGTTTTAGGCTAGGTTTCTGTACAGCACTTTGAGATATCAGCTGATGTACGAAGGGCTATATAAATACATTTGATTTGATTTGATTTGGAGTGGGGTGGAAACAAGCACAAGGACAGGTGAAACAGATCATGGCGTGACACTAATAGACATTTACACAATTGTATTTATTTCACCTTTCATGAAAGATGACCTCTCCTCGATGACAAAGAAGAGAAGTACTACTAGAGAAAGGGAAAGGGGGATACATAGTCAGTTGTACAACTGAATGCATTCATCTGAAATGCCTTCCGCATTTAACCTAACCCCTCTGCTCACCACAGCTGTGTCCCTGACCAGAGCATGCCCATCAAAACATCCAGAAGTATCTGTACAGCCCCTTTACTGTGACATGAACCCAGGCTTCCTTTTTTCCCCTTGCCTGACTTTTGTTCTGTATATGTTGAGTGTCTGTCTGAGTAAAGCTGGAACAAATGGGCCGTGGGTCTGTGTTCAGAACTGCTACCAATACATTTATTTGATTTGTTTTTAGAGAATGGAAATGCCTGACCTGTGTATTGACACCTCTCAACTAGATAGAGTGATGAACTTGTTGTTGGTGATATAGGTTGATGTGTTCAAGGGGTCACAGAGTGCCAAGCTTTTGCACTGCTGATTGACTAGTTCAGTGGAGCCAGATTTGTTTCTCTGCTTTTGGGCTGCTGGAGAGGGGGAGGGGTAGTTGAGTGAGCTGGGGCCTTTTATGGACCTGTCTATGGGAGCCTGTCAGCTTGTGACATGATGAGAGCCAGTGAGAGAGATTTACCTGAAAGATCATTTGTGAATAGTGTTATAAACATGCTTCTATTTAAAACTTCTTCAGGATCGGTGGGTCCCCTGCGGGACGGTTGAGCTAACGTAAGCTAATGCGATTAGCATGAGGTTGTAAGTAACAAGAACATTTCCCAGGACATAGACATATCTGATATTGGCAGAAAGCTTAAATTATTGTTAATCTAACCCGCACTGTCCAATTTACAGTAGCTATTACAGTGAAAATATACCATGCTATTGTTTGAGGAGAGTGCACAATTCTGAACATGAAAAGTATTAAAAAACAAATGAGGCACATTTGGGCAGTCTTGATACAACATTTTGAACAGAAATGCAATTGTTCATTAGGTTCAGCCTAAAATTTAGCATATACACTGCTGCCATCTAGTGGCCAAAATCTGCACCTGGGCTGGAATAATACATTATGGCCTTTCTCTTGCATTTTTAATTAAGATGGTACAAAAAACAAACAAAAAAGTTTTTTTTTCTTTGTATTATCTTTTACCAGAACTAATGTGTTATATTCTCCTACATTCCTTTCACATTTCCACAAACTTCAAAGTGTTTCCTTTCAAATGATACCAAGAAAATGCATTTCCTTGCTTCATGGCCTGTGCTACAAGCAGTTAGATTGGGGTATGTCATTTTAGATGAAAATTGAAAAAGGGGGGGGATCCTTATAGGTTTTTGACAATCTCAAACACTAATGAAAGCATGAAACAATTATTGTCTTCACTCAATTATTTAGTCATAAATACCGAAGATCCAAAAGGCTGGGCCTAACATACAGTGCCTTGCGAAAGTATTCGGCCCCCTTGAACTTTGCGACCTTTTGCCACATTTCAGGCTTCAAACATAAAGATATAAAAGTGTATTTTTTTGTGAAGAATCAACAACAAGTGGGACACAATCATGAAGTGGAACGACATTTATTGGATATTTAAAACTTTTTTAACAAATCAAAAACTGAAAAATTGGGCGTGCAAAATTATTCAGCCCCTTTACTTTCAGTGCAGAAAACTCTCTCCAGAAGTTCAGTGAGGATCTCTGAATGATCCAATGTTGACCTAAATGACTAATGATGATAAATACAATCCACCTGTGTGTAATCAAGTCTCCGTATAAATGCACCTGCACTGTGATAGTCTCAGAGGTCCGTTAAAAGCGCAGAGAGCATCATGAAGAACAAGGAACACACCAGGCAGGTCCGAGATACTGTTGTGAAGAAGTTTAAAGCCGGATTTGGATACAAAAAGATTTCCCAAGCTTTAAACATCCCAAGGAGCACTGTGCAAGCGATAATATTAAAATGGAAGGAGTATCAGACCACTGCAAATCTACCAAGACCTGGCCGTCCCTCTAAACTTTCAGCTCATACAAGGAGAAGACTGATCAGAGATGCAGCCAAGAGGCCCATGATCACTCTGGATGAACTGCAGAGATCTACAGCTGAGGTGGGAGACTCTGTCCATAGGACAACATTCAGTCGTATATTGCACAAATCTGGCCTTTATGGAAGAGTGGCAAGAAGAAAGCCATTTCTTAAAGATATCCATAAAAAGTGTTGTTTAAAGTTTGCCACAAGCCACCTGGGAGACACACCAAACATGTGGAAGAAGGTGCTCTGGTCAGATGAAACCAAAATTGAACTTTTTGGCAACAATGCAAAACGTTATGTTTGGCGTACAAGCAACACAGCTCATCACCCTGAACACACCATCCCCACTGTCAAACATGGTGGTGGCAGCATCATGGTTTGGGCCTGCTTTTCTTCAGCAGGGACAGGGAAGATGGTTAAAATTGATGGGAAGATGGATGGAGCCAAATACAGGACCATTCTGGAAGAAAACCTGATGGAGTCTGCAAAAGACCTGAGACTGGGACGGAGATTTGTCTTCCAACAAGACAATGATCCAAAACATAAAGCAAAATCTACAATGGAATGGTTCAAAAATAAACATATCCAGGTGTCAGAATGGCCAAGTCAAAGTCCAGACCTGAATCCAATCGAGAATCTGTGGAAAGAACTGAAAACTGCTGTTCACAAATGCTCTCCATCCAACCTCACTGAGCTCGAGCTGTTTTGCAAGGAGGAATGGGAAAAAATTTCAGTCTCTCGATGTGCAAAACTGATAGAGACATACCCCAAGCGACTTACAGCTGTAATCGCAGCAAAGGTGGCGCTACAAAGTATTAACTTAAGGGGGCTGAATAATTTTGCACGCCCAATTTTTCAGTTTTTAATTTGTTAAAAAAGTTTGAAATATCCAATAAATGTCGTTCCACTTCATGATTGTGTCCCACTTGTTGTTGATTCTTCACAAAAAAATACAGTTTTATATCTTTATGTTTGAAGCCTGAAATGTGGCAAAAGGTCGCAAAGTTCAAGGGGGCCGAATACTTTCGCAAGGCACTGTACATTGCACTTTTTCCACATTTTGTTACGTTACAGCCTTAAATCTAAAATTGATTTTTTTTTAAAGATTCCTCGTCAATCTACTCACAGTAACCCATAATGACAAAGCAAATGTACTTATTAATTATAAAAATGTCTTCCTGCTGCTCTCGAACGCACACTGGAATACCGTCAGGCCCCACGGCCTTGAGTGTTGACCTGATTGAAAACCTTACTCACGTTGGCCTCGGAGAGCAAGACTCCCAATGGTCATGCACAGCTCAGATCTAAGTGCCAATGCTATTTAGCAATCTCCATGCATTTACATTTGTTAGATGCGTGTGTGTTAAATCATACCTGTTGTTGTAGAACCAGACATATTGACTGGGAGGGTTGGACTGGGCCTGGCAGAGCAGAGAGACTGTCTGTCTCTCCTGAGCAGAGTATCCTCTGTCTGTTATACTGTAGGGAGTCACATCTATCTGGGGAATATCAGGACCAACTGGAGAGAAGAAAGGGAAAGGGGGATACATTGTGAGCTGTGCAACTGAATGCATTCAACTGAAATGTGTCTTTCGCATTTAACCCAAGCCCTCTGAATCGACATCCACGTCTTCAGCGCCCAGGAAACAGTGGGTTAACTGCATTGCTCGGGGGCAGAACAATTGATTTTTACCTTGTCAGCTCGGGGATTCGATCTAGCAACCATTTGGTTACTGGCCCAATGCTCCTACCCGCCAGGCTACCTGCCACACACACACACACTATGTTAAACACACTGTGGCAGACCAGGGGGTTTCGTCAAGGCGTTTACAAAGATCAGACACAGACAGAGTATGATTAGCTCGGTTTCAAGGGTGTTTATTTAACTTCTTCGGGCTAGTATTCAGAAGTTTGGATGAATGAGGTGCCTAAAGTAAACTGCCTGTTATTCAGGCCCAGAAGCTAGGATATGCATCTAATTGGTAGTATTGGATAGAAAACACTCTAAAGTTTCGAAAACTGTTAAAATAATGTCTGTGAGTATAACAGAACTGATATGGCAGGTGAAAACCCGAGAACAATCCATTCAGATTTTTTTTTTCAGCTCACCTCTAATTACAATGGCTGGGAATGGGAATATAAAAGTCCCCCCAGAATGCAGTTCCTAGGCCTTCCATTAGATGTCAACCGTCTTTAGAAAGAGTTTCAGGCTTGTTTATTGAAAAATAATCTAGAATTTGTAGTTTTCTAAGTGGTTCCCATTTTGGCTATTAGTGTTTGTAGCGCGTTCTGGTGAGTGAGCGTACTTCGTTATTTATCTCCGGTAATGGTCTCTGGTATTCTCCGTCTTAAATTGTATTGTTTATTTACATAATAGAGTACCTGAGGATTGATTAGGAATGTTGTTTGATATGTTTGGAAGAAGTTTATTGGTAATTTACGGGATTCATTTGTATGCATTTTGAAAGAGGGAAACCGGTGGACTACTGAGTCTAGCGCGCCAATGAAACTGACTTTTTTGGGATATGACCTGTTTGGGATATTGGGCAGCATTTTCACGTTTGGATGAAAAGCGTGCCTAGAGTAAACTGCCTAGTACTCAGTCCCAGTTGCTAATATATACATATTATTAGTAGATTTGGATAGAAAAAACTCTGCAGTTTCTAAAACTGTTTGAATGATGTCTGTGAATACAACAGAACTCATATGGCAGGCGAAAACCTGAGAAAAATCCAAACAGGAAGTGGGAAATCTGAGGTTTGTAGTTTTTCAACGCTTGACCTGTTGAATACACAGTGTCTCTGGGGTCAAATTGCACTTCCTAAGGCTTCCACTAGATGTCAACAGTCTTTAGAAACCTGTTTGAGGCTTCTACTATAAAGGATGGGCTTATAAGGGTTCTTTGAGTCAGTGGTCTGGAAGAGTGCCACAAGCTCGCGACGCTCGTACACGTGAGAGGTAGCTTGCGTTCCATTGCTTTTCTACAGACAAAGGAATTCTCCGGTTGGAACATTATTGAAGATTTATGTTACAAACATCCTAAAGATTGATTCTATACATCGTTTGACATGTTTCTACGGACTGTAACGGAACTTTTGGACTTTGTCTGGACCTAGTGCTCGCGCCTCATGAAGATGGATTACTGGGCTGAACGCGCTAACAACAAGGAGGAATTTGGACATAAATTATGAACATTATCGAACAAATCAAAAATGTATTGTGGAACTGAGATTCCTGGGAGTGCATCCTGAGGAAGATCATCAAAGGTAAGTGAATATTTGTAATGCTATTTCTGACTCCTGTTGACTCCACAACATGGTAGATATTTCTTTGGCTGGTTTGGTCTCTGAGCGCCGTACTCAGATTATTGCATGGTGTGCTTTTTCCGTAAAGTTTTTAATCAAATCTGTCACAGCGGTTGCGTTAAGGGGAAGTCTATCTTTAATTCTGTGAATAACACTTTTATTAATGTTTATTATGAGTATTACTGGAAATTGATGTGGCTCTCTGCAAAATCACTGGATGTTTTGGAAGCAAAACATTACTGAACGTAACGCAAAAATGTAAACTGAGATTTTTGGATATAAATATACACTTTATCGAACAAAACATACATGTATTGTGTAACATGATGTCCTATGAGAGTCATCTGATGAAGATCATCAAAGGTTAGTGATTCATTTGTATCTATTTTTCAGCTTTTTGTGACTCCTCTCTTTGGCTGGAAAAATGACTGTGTGTTTTTGTTTCTTGGCTCTGACCTAACATAATCATATGTTGTGCTTTCGCTGAACAGCCTTTTTGAAATCGGACACGATGGGTAGATTAACAAGAGTTTCTTTCATTTGGTGTATTGCATTTGGGCTGCAATCCCGTTAACAGGATGATATGACAACAGCCAGTGAAAGTGCAGGGCGCCAAATTCAAAACAACAGAAATCTCATAATTAAAATTCCTCAAACATACAGTGCCTTGCGAAAGTATTCGGCCCCCTTGAACTTTGCGACCTTTTGCCACATTTCAGGCTTCAAACATAAAGATATAAAACTGTATTTTTTGTGAAGAATCAACAACAAGTGGGACACAATCATGAAGTGGAACGACATTTATTGGATATTTCAAACTTTTTTAACAAATCAAAAACTGAAAAATTGGGCATGCAAAATTATTCAGCCCCCTTAAGTTAATACTTTGTAGCGCCATCTTTTGCTGCGATTACAGCTGTAAGTCGCTTGGCGTATGTCTCTATCAGTTTTGCACATCGAGAGACTGAAATTTTTTCCCATTCCTCCTTGCAAAACAGCTCGAGCTCAGTGAGGTTGGATGGAGAGCATTTGTGAACAGCAGTTTTCAGTTCTTTCCACAGATTCTCGATTGGATTCAGGTCTGGACTTTGACTTGGCCATTCTAACACCTGGATATGTTTATTTTTGAAACATTCCATTGTAGATTTTGCTTTATGTTTTGGATCATTGTCTTGTTGGAAGACAAATCTCCGTCCCAGTCTCAGGTCTTTTGCAGACTCCATCAGGTTTTCTTCCAGAATGGTCCTGTATTTGGCTCCATCCATCTTCCCATCAATTTTAACCATCTTCCCTGTCCCTGCTGAAGAAAAGCAGGCCCAAACCATGATGCTGCCACCACCATGTTTGACAGTGGGGATGGTGTGTTCAGGGTGATGAGCTGTGTTGCTTGTACGCCAAACATAACGTTTTGCATTGTTGCCAAAAAGTTCAATTTTGGTTTCATCTGACCAGAGCACCTTCTTCCACATGTTTGGTGTGTCTCCCAGGTGGCTTGTGGCAAACTTTAAACAACACTTTTTATGGATATCTTTAAGAAATGGCTTTCTTCTTGCCACTCTTCCATAAAGGCCAGATTTGTGCAATATACGACTGATTGTTGTCCTATGGACAGAGTCTCCCACCTCAGCTGTAGATCTCTGCAGTTCATCCAGAGTGATCATGGGCCTCTTGGCTGCATCTCTGATCAGTCTTCTCCTTGTATGAGCTGAAAGTTTAGAGGGACGGCCAGGTCTTGGTAGATTTGCAGTGGTCTGATACTCCATCCATTTCAATATTATCGCTTGCACAGTGCTCCTTGGGATGTTTAAAGCTTGGTAAATCTTTTTGTATCCAAATCCGGCTTTAAACTTCTTCACAACAGTATCTCGGACCTGCCTGGTGTGTTCCTTGTTCTTCATGATGCTCTCTGCGCTTTTAACGGACCTCTGAGACTATCACAGTGCAGGTGCAATTATACGGTGACTTGATTACACACAGGTGGATTGTATTTATCATCATTAGTCATTTAGGTCAACATTGGATCATTCAGAGATCCTCACTGAACTTCTGGAGAGAGTTTTCTGCACTGAAAGTAAAGGGGCTGAATAATTTTGCATGCCCAATTTTTCAGTTTTTGATTTGTTGAAAAAGTTTTAAATATCCAATAAATGTCGTTCCACTTCATGATTGTGTCCCACTTGTTGTTGATTCTTCACAAAAAAATACAGTTTTATATCTTTATGTTTGAAGCCTGAAATGTGGCAAAAGGTCGCAAAGTTCAAGGGGGCCAAATACTTTCGCAAGGCACTGTACATGTATCTTATACCGTTTTAAAGGTAGTCTTGTTGTTAATCTCACGCCAGTCTCCGATTTCGAATAGGATATACAGCGAAAGCACCACAAACGATTATGTTAGGTCACCACCAAGCCACAGAAAAACACAGCATTTTCCCAGCCAAAGAGAGGAGTCACAAAATGCACAAATAGAGATAAAATGAATCACTAACCTTTGATGATCTTCATCAGATGACACTCATAGGACTTCATGTTACACAATACATGTATGTTTTGTTTGATAAAGTTCATATTTCTATAAAAAAAATCTGAGTTTACATTGGCGCATTACATTCACTAGTTCCAAAAACATCCAGTGATTTTGCATAGCCACATTGATTCAACAGAAATAATCATCATAAATGTAGATGATAATACAAGTTATAAACATGGAATTATAGATATACCTATCCTTAATGCAACACCTGTGTCAAATTTTTAAAAAACTTTACAGAAAAATCAAACCATGCAATAATCTGAGACGGCGCTCAGAACAATCAAGTCAAATTAGCCGCCATGTTGTAGTCAACATAAACCATAAATTACATGCTAAATATTCCCTTACATTTGATGATCTTCATCAGAATGCACTCCAAGGAATCCCAGGTCAACAAAAATTGCTTGATTTGTTCGATAATGTCCGTTATTTATGTCCAATTAGCTACTTTTGCTAGCGCGTCTGGTACACATATCCAAACGCTCGTTCTGGTCAGCGTTACGTCAGACAAAAACTTCCAAAGTTATATTACAGGTCGAAGAAACATTTCAAACTAAGTACAGAATCAATCATTAGGATGTTTTTATCATTAATCTTCAATAAAGTTCCAACCGGAGTATTCCCTTGTGTCTTCAGGAGCCATGGAACGCAGGTTGCTATCATGTGAAATGCGCATGACCAGAAAATGGCTGACTGCTAGACAACTGATTCATTCTGCTGTCATTCAGTCCCACAACACAGTAGAAGCCTCATTCAAATTTCTAGAGACGGTTGACATCTAGGATTCACTAGGAAGTGAATCTTATCTCAAGGGGATTTCAATGGGAACTGTGTTGACTACATACCAACCTCAGATTTCTCACTTCCTGTTTTGATTTCTCCTCAGGTTTTTGCCTGCCGTATGAGTTCTGTTATACTCACAGACATCATTCAAACAGTTTAAAAACTTCAGAGTGTTTTCTATTCAATACTAATAATATGCAGATATAAAAATGTGATCATATTACTCCAGTGCTAGCCTCCCTACACTGGCTTCCTGTTAAGGCAAGGGCTGATTTCAAGGTTTTACTGCTAACCTAAAAAGCATTACATGGGCTTGCTCCTACCTATCTTTCTGATTTGGTCCTGCCGTACATACCTACACATACGCTATGGTCACAAGATGCAGGCCTCCTAATTGTCCCTATAATTTCTAAGCAAACAGCTGGAGGAAGGGCTTTCTCCTATAGAGCTCCATTTTTATGGAATGGTCTGCCTACCCATGTGAGAGACGCAGACTCGGTCTCAACCTTTCAGTCTTTACTGAAGACTGTGGGTCATATGATTGAGTGTAGTCTGGCCCAGGACTGTGAAGGTGAATGGAAAGGCTCTGGAGCAACGAACCGCCCTTGCTGTCTCTGCCTGGCCGATTCCCCTCTCTCCACTGAGATTCTCTGCATCTAACCCTATTACAGGGGCTAAGTCACTGGCTTACTGGTGCTCTTTCATGCCGTCCCTAGGAGGGGTGCGTCACTTAAGTGGGTTGAGTCATTGACGTGATCTTCCTGTCTGGGTTGGCGACCCCCCCCCACCCCCATTGGGTTGTGCCGTGGCGGAGATATTTGTGGTCTATACTCGGCCTTGTCTCAGGATGGTAAGTTGGTGGTTGAAGATATCCCTCTAGTTGTCTGGGAGCTGTGCTTTGGCAAAGTGGGTGGGGTTATATCCTTCCTATTTTGCCCTGTCCGGGGGTATCATTGGATGGGGCCACAGTGTCTCCTGACCCCTTCTGTCTCAGCCTAAAGTATTTGTGCTGCAGTAGTTTATGTGTCGGTGGGCTAGGGTCAGTTTGTAATATCTGGAGTTCTTCTCCTGTCTTATCCGGTGTCCTGTGTTAATTTAAGTATACTCTCTCTAATTCTCTCTTTTTCTCGGAGGACCTGAGCCCTAGGACCATGCCTCAGGACTACCTGGCATGATGACTCCTTGCTGTCCCCATTCCACCTGGCCGTGCTGCTGCTCCAGTTTCAACTTTTCTGCCTGCGGCTATGGAATCCTGACCTGTTCACCGAACGTGCTACCTGTCCCAGACCTGCTGTTTTCATGTTTTCAACTCTCTAGAGACAGCAGGAGTGGTAGAGAAATTCTTAATGATCGGCTATGAAAAGCCAACTGACATTTACTCCTGACGTGCTGACTTGCTGCACCCTCGACAACTACTGTGATTATTATTATTTGACCATGCTGGTCATTTATGAACATTTGAACATCTTGGCCATGTTCTGTTATAATCTCCACCCGGCACAGCCAGAAGAGGACTGGCCACCCCTCATAGCCTGGTTCCTCTCTAGGTTTCTTCGTAGGTTTTGGCCTTTCTAGGGAGTTTTTGCTAGCCACCGTGCTTCTAAACCTGCATTGCTTGCTGTTTGGGGTTTTAGGCTGGGTTTCTGTATAGCACTTTGAGATATCAGCTAATGTACAAAGGGCTATATAAATAAATTTGATTTTGATATGATTTGATATTAGCAACTGAAACTGAGGAGCAGGCCGTTTACTTTGGGCACCTTATTCATCCAAGCTACTCAATACTGCCCCCCAGCCATAAGAAGTTATTTGTGTGAAAGTTACATATTTCTAAAAACTATTTTTGAATTTTGCGCGCTGCCTTTTCAGAGGAATGTTGTCGAGGGGTGCCACTAGAAGAACCATAAGCCATAAGAAGATAAAGAAGGACTTTATCGAACAAAAGGACAATTTGTTATGTAGCTGGGACGCTTGTGATTGCAACAAGATAAAGATCTTCAAAGGTAAGTGACTTATTTTATCACTTGGTTGGAAAGTTGTATATAATGCTTTTGTGTGCGGGGCGCTGTCCTCAGATTATCGCATGGTGTGCTTTCGCCGTAAAGCCATTTTGAAATCTGACAAAGCAGCTGGATTAACAAGAAGTTCCGTTTTTAAATTATGTATGTATTTCATGAATGTTTAATATTATGATTTCTGTAATTTTAATTTGGCGCTTTGCAATTTCACCGGATGTTGACCAGGTGGGACGGTAGCGTCCCAATGATCAGTTAGGAGTTTAAAAAAAAAAAAAAAGATAGATCTCCCCCATGAGACCCGTCTTCTGGGCTCCGGGTCTTGCTGAATGTATACTGTTGGGAACAAAAACTGAACTCCCTCCTCATGCCTATGCAGCCGTCCCCAACTATACGGGAGTCCTTTCTTCCCCCCACTCTCCCTGTGTGCTGCCCTTCTGGCAGCTTTATGTGCCTTGCACAGCTTGTGAGCAATCAGCCCTTGATTAATCACCAGCTCCCAATCAGCCCCAATTAGACCTGGCCGGAGAGCCCATCGAGACCTGGCACATCCAGCAGATGGAGCCATCGCCTCGTGATGTTTACTCAGTCTGTCAACAGGCCTCGACGAGTCTCCCCCTGGTGGCTGACCTGCTGTACGCCACAACACACGCTATGTTATTAAACACACACACTACGTTACAAACACACACTACGTTACAAACACACACTACGTTACAAACACACACTACGTTACACACACTGGGGCGGCAGGGTAGCCTAGTGGTTAGAGCGTTGGACTAGTAACCGAAAGGCTGCAAGTTCAATTCCCCGAGCTGACAAGGTACAAATCTGTCGTTCTGCCCCTGAATAGGCATTTAACCCACTCATTGAAAATAAGAATTTGTTCTTAACTGACTTGCCTAGTTAAATAAAGGTCAAAAAAACACTACGTTACAAACACACTATGTTACCCAAGGTATGCTACACACACACTACATAACAAACACACACTATGTTATACACACTGCATCAGCAAAGTATCCTCTATCTAGCCCCATTTATACCTGGTTCTAGGGTTCAGAGTTAGGGGTAGTGTGTAGGGTTTAGGGTGCAGTGTGTAGTGGGTATACTAACTAGGGCTGACAAACAATTTATTCATTATTTCGATGAATCTCATGATGTTCTGTAGCTAATTCCGATTTAATTGCAATTTTAGAATTTGCTCAAATTTAAAAAACAATGCATTGAGTTACAGGCATACTATGCGTTGATTGTAAGGACGAAAACACAACATATCTGTATCAGGATGTTTTTAAATAGCATTTTCACCAAACAACGCAAAAGTCACTGTAAAAGGTATTAATGCTCCCAATGTTTCAGTAGGTCTACAACCTCTGATCAGTGTTTCAGTAGTTCTACACACTCTGACCAATGTTTCAGTAGATCTACTACGTCTGACCAATGTTTCAGTAGATCTACTACCTCTGACTAATGTTTCAGTAGGTCTACAACCTCTGATCAGTGTTTCAGTAGGCCTTCTCCCTCTAATCAATGTTTCAGTAGACCTACCCCCACTTATCAATGTTTCAGTAGACCTTCTCCCTCTTATCAATGTTTTTTTTTTTGTAACAGTATTTTTATTGGAATTTCACAATTTTCACCCATATTAAGAGATACAACAACAGAGACAAAGCACACAGAACAAAAACAAGAAAAACAGCACCCACTTACACATATCTACGTGCATATATATTACCATACATACATACACACATATACCCATGCATATACACACACATACATACACGCACGCACACACACACACACACATATACACACCCATACATACGTACACCATTTTCCTCTTCCCGCTCGGTGCTTCTCTCACCCCATCACCATCATTGCGTCTCTCAATACATACATTTTAAACAAACTTACAAACAGAAATTAAACAAAAAAGCTCAGTTTAAACCAAGAGGTTAGGTTCCACACATGGAACGTACAGTGTAGTTCTGAAATACATAGATCCCCGCCATTCTCAGAGAATCCTTGCAGCATAATAGCTGATACCTCAGGTTCTAGGTAATTTAGATAAGGTTCCCATACTTTGTAGAACTGGTCTGTTTTAGAATGCAATGTACATGTCAGATATTCCAGAGGCACCCATTCAAATAGTATCTTATGCCAATCTTTAATAGAAGGAACCTTATCACTAATCCACTGTAAAAGGATGTTTTTCCTCGCTGCGAAGGTAAGGATGTTGTAAAGCCTCCTTTTACCGACAGAAGTAACATGCCTACTAGGGAGACCTAACAGTAAAGAAACTGGGTCCAATTCTAGATCAACCCCTAGGATCACACCAGACCAGTATCTTTGTATTTTGGTACATGACCATAAACAATGTGTTAGGGTGCCTGTATCAGTTTTGCATTTAAGACACTGAGGGGAAGAGGAAGTGGGGCTAAAAGCATGTCTGCGATTTGGGGATATATGCAATCTGTGTATTATTCTTAATTGGATTGCTCTAGTACGGTTACATATAGATATTGTTTTTGCATATCTCCAAATGTCCTCCCACATTTCTTCGTCAATAGTAACAGACAATTCTTTCTCCCACACTTGTTTCACCCTCTGTGTGTTGACAGCAGAAAAGGACCTTAAAGTATCATAAAACAGACTTACAGATATTTTCCTTTGTGGGAAAAAAAGCATTCTTTCAATGACAGACACATCAGGGTTACCAATTAAGGTGGTGCTCTTCAGAATATAATGTCTTACTTGTAGGAAGTGGAAAAAGTCCTGCTTTGGGAGTCGATATTTCTCGACCATCTGCTCAAATGACAACAAAATCTTATCAGCAAATAAGTCATTTAGCCTGCGTATGCCCTTATTAAGCCATAAGTTAAAGCCAGCATCCAGCAATCCTGGACTGAAATCTGGGTTGTTAAGAATTGGGGTAAGAGCAGAGGTTAGTTTGGACCTTCCCAGGAAGCGTTGAACTGACCTCCATACTTTGAGTGTGTTAAGTGTAACGGGATTATTGCAGTGATCTTCTACAGACTTGAAACTTCTGAAAAATAAAAGATCCTGTAAGGGGTATTTTGAAAGAGAAGTCTCAATGTCTAACCAAATAGAGGAGTCATCATTTGTGATCCAGTCAGAAATATAACAAAGGTGGGCACACCATTGATAGAACCTGATATTGGGCAGGTCCAAGCCGCCCATAGAACTTGGCAGCTGCAATATTGCCATCTTAAGTCTTGGCTTGCGTTTACTCCATATAAAGGAACTTAGCCATCCATTTACATCCTTTATTACCTTATTGGAGAGTAATACTGGGATGATTTGGATTGGGTAAAGTAGTCTAGGTAAAATGTTCATTTTCAAGAGGGATATTCTACCCAACCAAGAAATCGGGAGAGAGTTCCAGTGCTCCAGATCCTGTCTTATTGTATCAAACAAGGGAACAAAATTGGCTTTGTACATTAGCTGGAATTTAGGAGTTACAAATATACCCAGATACAAGAAACCTGAGGGAGACCATTTAAAAGTGAAGGGGGGAGAAGTATTAGGTACAGAGTGTAGGCTACCAAGTGGCATAGTCTCTGACTTAGTAAGGTTAATCTTGTAGCCTGAGAATTCGTTGAATAATTCAATAATATTAATAAGAGATGTAATTGAAGTCTCGGGACTAGAGATGAATATCAGGACATCATCAGCATACAAGCTTATTTTATGGTGAACATCACCAATGAGCAGCCCCTGTATAGCAGGCGTTACCCTGATGGCCTCGGCCAGTGGTTCCATAACGAGTGCAAAGAGGAGGGGGGATAAAGGACAGCCCTGTCTGGTACCTCTGTGTATAGAGAAGCTATTTGACCGTAGCCCATTAGTAAGGACAGCAGCCTGAGGATCATCATATAAAACTTTCACCCATTTTATAAAGTTGTCCCCCAGACCAAATTTATTTAGAGCAAATAATAGGTATTTTATTTATTTTTATTTTACCTTTATTTAACCAAGTTCTCATTTACAATTGCGACCTGGCCAAGATAAAGCAAAGCAGTTCGACAGATACAACGACACAGAGTTACACATGGAGTAAAACAAACATACAGTCAATAATACAGTATAAACAAGTCTATATACAATGTGAGCAAATGAGGTGAGAAGGGAGGTAAAGGCAAAAAAGGCCATGGTGGCAAAGTAAATACAATATAGCAAGTAAAACACTGGAATGGTAGTTTTGCAATGGAAGAATGTGCAAAGTAGAAATAAAAATAATGGGGTGCAAAGGAGCAAAATAAATAAATTAAAATTAAATACAGTTGGGAAAGAGGTAGTTGTTTGGGCTAAATTATAGGTGGGCTATGTACAGGTGCAGTAATCTGTGAGCTGCTCTGACAGTTGGTGCTTAAAGCTAGTGAGGGAGATAAGTGTTTCCAGTTTCAGAGATTTTTGTAGTTCGTTCCAGTCATTGGCAGCAGAGAACTGGAAGGAGAGGCGGCCAAAGAAAGAATTGGTTTTGGGGGTGACTAGAGAGATATACCTGCTGGAGCGTGTGCTACAGGTGGGAGATGCTATGGTGACCAGCGAGCTGAGATAAGGGGGGACTTTACCCAGCAGGGTCTTGTAGATGACATGGAGCCAGTGGGTTTGGCGACGAGTATGAAGCGAGGGCCAGCCAATGAGAGCGTACAGGTCGCAATGGTGGGTAGTATATGGGGCTTTGGTGACAAAACGGATTGCACTGTGATAGACTGCATCCAATTTGTTGAGTAGGGTATTGGAGGCTATTTTGTAAATGACATCGCCAAAGTCGAGGATTGGTAGGATGGTCAGTTTTACAAGGGTATGTTTGGCAGCATGAGTGAAGGTAAGGTAAGACCACTCCACACGATCAAATGCTTTCTCAGCATCTAGGGAGAGCACAAGACCATCCACAGCACTTTGTTGGTAGGCTTGAATTACATTAAGAAGCCGCCTGACGTTGTTGCATGACTTACGGCCCCTAATGAAGCCAGTTTGGTCTCCTTTCACAATTAGTGGCAGTGAGTCCTCTAATCTTGTGGCTAGAATTTTAGAAAGCAATTTTCTATCCACATTCAGAAGGGAAATTGGTCTGTACGAGGAACAAGACTCTGGACATTTTCCCTTTTTGAGATTAAGTGAAATGTTGGCTTCTCTCAGCGTTTGAGGGAGTTGGTCATTTGAAAATGAGTGGTTAAACATATCACGCAATGGCTCAAGGATCAGGCCATGGAACTCTTTATAGAACTCACTACAAAACCCATCTGGTCCTGGGGCCTTACCATTTTGCAGATTCTTAATTGCGAACATTATCTCTTCCTTGGTAATAGGGGCATTAAGGAGGGACCTCTGCTCTTCGGAGATAGTAGGGAGCTCAATCTTACAAAAGAAGTTCTCCATTAATTTGGGTGCATCCTTTGGCAGTTCTGAGGCATAAAGGTTTGTATAAAATTTCTTAAATGAGTCACTTATCAATTTATTTTCATATAAATGATTACCATCAGAATCAGTAATAGTAGCAATTGACTGAGAGTCAGCCCTCTTTTTAGCTAGGTATGCCAAGTACTTTCCTGGCTTATCGCCATGTTCATATAGCTTTTGCCTGACAAATCTCATTTTCTTTTCAGCGTCCTGTGTTAGGAGAGAGTCTAACGTTGATCTAATGACTGATATTTCCTTTAATAGGGCAGGAGTGGGCGTTTTAATGTAGTCCTTCTCTTTAGTTCCTAATTCACCCTCTAACATTTTTTGCTTTTCCCGCTTTTTCCGTCTCTTAGTAGCTGTGTATGACATAATCAGACCCCTGGCATACGCTTTACAGGTCTCCCAAAGGAGCGAGGGGTTATCTGTTGATTGAGAGTTAATAGAGAAAAATGCTTTAAACTCTGTTATAAAATATGATGTGAATGTATGGTCTTTAAGAATGGTTGTGTTCAACCTCCAATGTCTTGACCGATTGAATGCCCCGTTGAGTTTTATGTCCAGGATCACCTCAGCATGATCAGATATGACTATGCTTCCTATCCTAGTGGATAAAACAGACTGCAAAGACGTCTTGGGCATAAAAAAATAATCTATTCTAGTCTGACATCCATGAGGTGCAGAGAAAAAAGTGAACTCTCTGTTGGAGGGATGAAAAGCTCTCCAGACATCCGCATACCCCAGATCATCACAAATAACTTTAAGTGACTTAGCTTGAGGAGAGAGTGAAGCTATACCACTGGGAAACGTATCAATAAGGGGGTTCAACAAGCAGTTAAAATCTCCTCCAACCACTGCAGTGTCTGAGTTTAATTCTGAGAAGTCTAGAAATGCCTTAGTGAGGAAATCAGGGGGGTAAGCAGGGGGGAAGTAAATATTCATTATGGAAATGTTCTGCCCTTGTAAAGTACCATTAATTATAACAAAGCGACCAAATTTATCTTTCACACAATTCAAGACCTTAAGTGGTAAGTTCTTTTTCACCAGAATTGCTACACCTCTACTTCTGGATGTAAATGATGAGAAAAACACTTGACCAAACCCTCCTTGTTGTAATTTCAGGTGCTCCTTATCATCCAAATGAGTTTCTTGCAACAGGGCAATATCAATATTTTTTTTTTTCAAAAAAGACAGTACTTTCTTCCTTTTAATGGGGTTATGGCTCCCTCTAATGTTCCACGTACATACACGCAGTCTGTTATCTGCCATTGTATCTTGACCATTCAATATCCAGACTGGATCCTACTGTAAAAGTGGGGTGGTACCTTTTTCCATGTGTTGAACTCTCCTCTGTCTCACTGAGCATAAACAAAAAATATGAACCCTGAACTCGAACTATACTAAACCCAAAAATTAAACATGTAAAGATCCAAAAGGGGGTTTTCCCACTAGCTAACATGCAGGGGATTTCAACTCTCCAATGTAGACTCTTAAGTCCGCATTGCCGCTCAATAGCCTCATCCTTTACATATATGGAAAAGAAAATCAATAGAAGAAGATTGAGGCTCTTCCACCTAAAACCAAGCCTGGGCACTAATATGGATTCACACATATCTCAGCCTGAGCTATAGCGGCTATTACTTTAGCAAGAAGAAAAATAAAGATACGAATATTACTGAGCCGGAGTACGTGAGGACTCACACCACTGTTTCATGATCAGATTCAACCAAAAATAAACAAAGTTATTCAATGCTGTTGAGGTGCAGCTTAATGTTATTTACCCGAGAGAGTCAATAAACGCAGCAGCCTCTTCAGGTGTGTAGAGCTTTTTAGGTGATCCGTTGACCATAATCTTCAATGTGGCCGGGTACAACAGTGCGTAGTCCATCTTCATTCTCCTGAGTCGAGCCTTCGCCTCATCAAACGCTTTGCGTCTTTGTACGACCGCTGTGGAATAATCATTGAAGAATGAGACCTTTGTACCTTTATGTTGACTACCATCAGAGCCGATGTTTCTAGCCGCATCCATGACGCGCTGCTTGTCGGTGAAGTTGTGGAACTTTATAACCACCGGCCGTGGGCACTGATTGGGACCGGGTATCGGTGCTTGAGAGCGATGGGCTCTGTCCAGCTTCACACGACCAGCCTTAGTGTCCATTTGTAGGTAGCCAGGGATCCATTCCTCAAAGAATTTTACTGAACGTGTCCCTTCAGAATTTTCAGGGAGTCCCACAACACGAATATTGCATCTGCGTCCTCGATTATCCAAGTCGTCAATGTGCTCCGCCATTTCGCGCACCTGTTTCTCAAGTGCTTTTATCTTAGCATCCATAGATGTAGTTGAAGTTTCCACTGCAGCAATTCTTCCTTCCGCCTCAACAACACGTTTCACAACGCTCTGTATTTCAGCTGAATGGCCTGCTATTGCTTCCAAGACCGTTCTTATCTTAGCATCGATTACTTTAGTAATGTTATCAGTCATCTTTTGAATCATCAGGTCCATTGTGCCTGGATCCGCAATGGTGTTAGCTTCGCTAACGTTAGCTAGCTCCTCATGCACATCCACAGGGGTGGTGGTTTTGGTCGACTTCTTAGTAGTTCTATTGGGCATGTTGTCTGAGATTTTTGCGAAATAGTCGTCAAGACTCATTATATGGTAACTTATTTAGCCAATTCTACCACTTTTTCAAGCTAGGAGATTAATGTAAGAATATAAATTTACGAATGCCACGAGAGCTCGCTGAAACACTGTGTTCTCTCTACGGTGCCATTTTGTCCCCCATCCTCTTATCAATGTTTAAGTAGACCTACTCCCTCTGATCAATGTTTCAGTAGACCTACTCCCTCTGATCAATGTTTCAGTAGACCTACTCCTTCTGATCAATGTTTCAGTAGACCTACTCCCTCTGATCAATGTTGCAGTAGACCTACTCCTTCTGATCAATGTTTCAGTAGACCTACTCACTCTGATCAATGTTTCAGTGGACCTAGTCTCTCTTATTAGTGTTGTAATAGGCCTAGTCCCTCTATTAACAATGTCTCAGTAGTCCTGCTACCTCTTATCAATGTTTCAGAAGACCTGCTCCCTCTTATCAATGTTTCAGTAGGCCTACTACCTATTATCAATGTTTCAGTAGACCTACTACCTCTTATCAATGTTTCAGTAGACCTACCCCCACTTATCAATGTTTCAGTAGACCTTCTCCCTCTTATCAATGTTTCAGTAGGCCTACTACCTCTTATCAATGTTTCAGTAGGCCTACTCCCTCTGATCAATGTTTCAGTAGACCTTCTCCCTCTGATCAAAGTTTCAGTAGACCTACTCCCTCTGATCAATATTTCAGTAGACCTAGTCCCTCTTATTAGTTTTGCAGTAGGCCTAGTCTCTCTATTAACAAAATCTCAGTAGTCCTAAAACCTCTTATCAATGTTTCAGAAGACCTGTTCCCTCTTATCAATGTTTCAGTAGACCTTGTCCTTCTTATCAATGTTTCAGGAGCCCTACTACCTCTTATTAATGTTTCAGTAGACCTACTCCCGCTTATCAATGTTTCAGTAGACCTTCTCCCTCTTATCAATGTTTCAGTAGGCCTACTACCTCTTATCAATGTTTCAGTAGACCTACTCCCGCTTATCAATGTTTCAGTAGACCTTCTCCCTCTTATCAATGTTTCAGTAGGCCAACTCCCTCTGATCAATGTTTCAGTAGACCTACTCCCTCTGATCAATGTTTCAGTAGACCTACTCCCTCTGATCAACGTTTCAGTAGACCTACTCCCTCTGATCAATATTTCAGTAGACCTAGTCCCTCTTATTAGTGTTGCAGTAGGCCTAGTCCCTCTATTAACAATGTCTCAGTAGTCCTACTACCTTTTATCAATGTTTCAGAAGACCTGCTCCCTCTTATAAATATTTCCGTAGTCCTACCCCCTCTTATCAATGTTTCAGTAGACTTACTCCCTCTTATCAATGTTTCAGGAGCCTACTCCCTCTTATCAATGTTTCAGTAGTCCTACTACCTCTTATCAATGTTTCAGTAGTCTTACTCCCTCTTATCAATGTTTAAGTAGCCCTTCTACCTCTTATCAATATTTCAGTATACCTACTTCCTCTTATCAATGTTTCAGTAGACCTTCTCCCTCTGATCAATGTTTCAGTAGACCTAATCCCTCTCATAAAAGTTTCAGTAGACCTACTCCCTCTGATCAATATTTCAGTTGGCCTAGTTCCTCTTACCAGTGTTGCAGTAGGCATAGTCCCTCTTGTCAATATTGCAGTAGGCCTACTCTCCCCTATCAATTTTTCAGTAGTCCTACTCCCTCTTATCAATGTTTCAGTAGTCCTACTCCCTTTTATCAATGTTTCAGTAGACCTACTCCCTCTGATCAATGTTTCAGTAGACCTAGTCCCTCTTATTAGTGTTGCAGCAGACCTATTCCCTCTATTAACAATGTCTCAGTAGTCCTACTACCTCTTATCAATGTTTCACAAGACCTGCTCCCTCTTATCAATGTTTCAGTAGACCTTGTCCCTCTTATCAATGTTTCAGTAGTCCTACATCCTCTTATCAATGTTTCAGTAGTCCTACTACCTCTTATCAATGTTTCAGTAGACCTACTCCCTCTTATCAATGTTTCAGTAGACCTTCTCCCTCTTATCAATGTTTCAGGAGGCCTACTTCCTCTTATCAATGTTTCAGTAGACCTTGTCCCTCTTATCAATGTTTCAGTAGGTCTACTCCCTCATTTTTAAATGTAATTTTTAAGTTAACCAGGAAACGCTCATTGAGATTTGAAATCTCTTTTTCAAGAGCGTCCATGCCTAGATAGGCAGCACCAAGTCATTACACCGTTATATACAGACAACATGAAATACTACAGGTAATCTAGTAAAAACCACAGGAATCACAGGAGTTTAACACACATTGAACAGCAAATTAAAAACATTGACGGGTCAAGGAATCAACCTCCAAATCAAAGTATACCAGTGACTGAGCCTACGAGTGATTGGATTTGGATTTTGCAGTTTAAAATAAATCTCAATGCCCCATGGTAAAGTGTAAGGCTTGACACTGGTAGACGAGAAGCAGGTACAGGGAGTGAACATTTAATTACCAACGGACATGGAACAGGACAGGACAGCGTCTGGACATGAACACATAATGACATCAATGCTGACACAGCGAACAAACGTCGGAGCAGACAGAAGTAGGGAAGGAAATCAACAAAGTGAAAGAGTCCAGGTGAATCCAGTGAGCGCTAATGCGCGTAATGAAGGGCAGCCCGGCACCCTCGAGCGCCAGAGAGGTAGAGCCGGAGCAGGCGTCATATAAAGGGTGTCAATTAGAAAACACCATTAGTTTAGTTTTGTCAGCATTGAGAATAAGCTTCAATTGACACAAGGTATCTTGAACAGTTTAAAAAACAGTTTGCAAGTTCTGGATGCTTTTGTGAGAGATGAGGCACAACAATAAATAACAGTATCATCAGCATAAAAATGAAGTTGTGCATTTTGGACATTTTTGTCTAAATTATTGATAGAAAGAGTGAATACAAGGGGACCAAGTGCAGTGCCCTGGATCACACCATTACAGACAGACAATTTAACAGACATGAGCCCATCAAATTGAGTGCACTTAGTTCTGTCAAGGGCTTCAGTGATATCATGCAAAACCTTAATGGCTGCTTTAATTGTGCTATGCTTCTTCCTGAAGCCCAATTTGTACATTGATAAAATAGAGTTAGTATATAAAAGCTATTTTAGCTGTTCCCTAACAAAGGTATCAAGTATTTTCGCCAGGGGTGACAGCTTTGAGATTTTTCTATAATTATTTAAAATAGTTGGATCACCCCCTTTTAAAAGTGGTAGGACAAATGCTGATTCCTAGATCCTTGGATTTGCATTACATTCCAGGTTTAGATCGAACAGTGGATCAGCTGATTTGAGAGGGAGAACAGACAGAGGAGGTATGAGAGGGGGAACAGACAGAGGAGGTATGAGAGGGAGAACAGACAGAGGAGGTATGCGAGGGAGAACAGACAGAGGAGGTATGCGAGGGAGAACAGACAGAGGAGGTGTAAGAGGGAGAACAGACAGAGGAGGTGTGAGAGGGGGAACAGACAGAGGAGGTATGAGAGGGGGAACAGACAGAGGAGGTATGAGAGGGAGAACAGACAGAGGAGGTATGAGAGGGAGAACAGACAGAGGAGGTATGAGAGGGGGAACAGACAGAGGAGGTATGAGAGGGAGAACAGACAGAGGAGGTATGAGAGGGAGAACAGACAGAGGAGGTATGAGAGGGAGAACAGACAGAGGAGGTATGAGAGGGGGAACAGACAGAGGAGGTATGAGAGGGAGAACAGACAGAGGAGGTATGAGAGGGAGAACAGACAGAGGAGGTATGAGAGGGAGAACAGACAGAGGAGGTATGAGAGGGAGAACAGACAGAGGAGGTATGAGAGGGAGAACAGACAGAGGAGGTGTGAGAGGGGAACAGACAGAGGAGGGTAAGAGGGGGAACAGACAGAGGAGGTATGAGAGGGGGAACAGACAGAGGAGGTATGAGAGGGGGAACAGACAGAGGAGGTGTAAGAGGGAGAATAGACAGAGGAGGTGTGAGAGGGAGAACAGACAGAGGAGGTATGAGAGGGAGAACAGACAGAGGAGGTATGAGAGGGAGAACAGACAGAGGAGGTATGAGAGGGAGAACAGACAGAGGAGGTATGAGAGGGGGAACAGACAGAGGAGGTATGAGAGGGAGAACAGACAGAGGAGGTATGAGAGGGAGAACAGACAGAGGAGGTGTAAGAGGGGGAACAGACAGAGGAGGTATGAGAGGGGGAACAGACAGAGGAGGTATGAGAGGGGGAACAGACAGAGGAGGTGTAAGAGGGAGAACAGACAGAGGAGGTGTGAGAGGGGGAACAGACAGAGGAGGTATGAGAGGGGGAACAGACAGAGGAGGTATGAGAGGGGGAACAGACAGAGGAGGTATGAGAGGGAGAACAGACAGAGGAGGTATGAGAGGGAGAACAGACAGAGGAGGTATGAGAGGGAGAACAGACAGAGGAGGTATGAGAGGGAGAACAGACAGAGGAGGTATGAGAGGGAGAACAGACAGAGGAGGTATGAGAGGGAGAACAGACAGAGGAGGTATGAGAGGGAGAACAGACAGAGGAGGTATGAGAGGGAGAACAGACAGAGGAGGTATGAGAGGGAGAACAGACAGAGGAGGTATGAGAGGGAGAACAGACAGAGGAGGTATGAGAGGGGGAACAGACAGAGGAGGTATGAGAGGGGGAACAGACAGAGGAGGTGTGAGAGGGAGAACAGACAGAGGAGGTATGAGAGGGAGAACAGACAGAGGAGGTATGAGAGGGAGAACAGACAGAGGAGGTGTGAGAGGGGGAACAGACAGAGGAGGTATGAGAGAGGGGGAACAGACAGAGGAGGTATGAGAGGGAGAACAGACAGAGGAGGTATGAGAGGGAGAACAGACAGAGGAGGTGTGAGAGGGAGAACAGACAGAGGAGGTATGAGAGGGAGAACAGACAGAGGAGGTATGAGAGGGGGAACAGACAGAGGAGGTATGAGAGGGAGAACAGACAGAGGAGGTGTGAGAGGGGGAACAGACAGAGGAGGTATGAGAGGGGGAACAGACAGAGGAGGTATGAGAGGGAGAACAGACAGAGGAGGTGTGAGAGGGAGAACAGACAGAGGAGGTATGAGAGGGGGAACAGACAGAGGAGGTGTGAGAGGGAGAACAGACATGGAGGGGGATCCCAATAAAATACTAAAAAATACTAAATACTCCCACACCATCTCTCTCTCACTTACTGCCTCTCTTAAACACATTATTTCTCAAACATACACATACACCCCACTCTTGCATCCTACCTTTGAACCATACCTCTTTGAGCAGTGTAAGTGGTCAGGTTATCAGTTTGTTATCTAGCAAGCTAGATAGCTATGTAACATGACTAAAATATTTTTTGTTAACAAACCAAAAAATAGCGACCTGCGAATAGTTTGAAACGGCCCACAACATGGTTAATTTAAACTGACCTTATATAAATGCTTATGAATCCGCTGTAGAAAGAAAAAACATAGAACCGGGGCATAACTTTTGAACGATTTGAACTAAAGGCACAGCAATGCAATTGCCCAAGCATTTAATGTAGTCTGTAGCAGTGTTTAGTTTTGTGATGTGCTTTAAAGGTCCAAGCGTAAAAATGTTTGCAAAAAAAGGTTCAGTGCGGTAAAGAGATGGAGATGCAATTGACAGCATTTAAAAAAATTATGCCGCTAATCATGCCTTGAGCTAATAATTTATTAACGATAGCAGGCTAGGTGTTAACTTTGACAGGCCTAATACTAAGAGATGATGTCACTCCAGATGGGTTAGAAGTTAGGGTTTAGTGCTAGGGGTAGTGTGTAGGGTTAAGGGTATAGTGTTTAGTCTGTGGTGTGTATACTAACAGATGATGTCCCTCCAGATGGGTAAGAAGTTAGGATTCATCATTAGAGGTAGTGTGTAGGGTTTAGGGTGTGTAGTGCGTATACTAACAGATGATGTCCAGCCAGATGCGGTCGGACCGTTCCTGGTTGACCTGGTTCCGGGCCACACAACGGTACCAGCCTGTGTAGTTACGGTTGACTTCTGTCATGTTGAACATGCTGCTGTTGCCCTGGGAGACGGTGCTGACCAATCCGCTGTGTGTCTCATGCTCCCACAAGAAGTAAAGCGGCCCTGTGCCGTTCTCTAGGCCGCAGCGCAGCCACACCAAAGATCCCTCCGCCGGAGACGCATCACTCAGCAGAATATAGGGCTTACTGACAGGGACTACACACATGCACATACACAAACACACACACACACACACACACACACACACACACACACACACACACGCATTACAAACAAAACAACACACACACACTCACACATATTAGTGTAGTAGTAGTAGTGGTAGTAGTAATAATTGTTGTAGCAGTAGTGATAGTAATATTAGTAGTAATAGTAGTAGCAGTAGTAGTAATAGTAGTACAACAGTAGTAGTAGTAGTAGTAGTAGTAATAGTAGTAATGCAGTAGTGGTAGTAGCAGTAATAGTAGTAGTAGTAGTAGTAATAGTAGTAGTATAGTAGTAGTAGTAGTAGCAGTAGTAGTAATAGTAGTAGTGCAGTAGTAGTAGTAGCAGTAATAGTAGTAGCAGAAGTAGTAATAGTAGTCGTACAGTAGAAGTAGTGGCAGTAATAGTAGTAGCAGTAGTAGTAATAGTAGCAGTACAGTAGTAGTAATAATACAGTAGTAGTAGTAGTAGTAGTAGTAGCATTAATCATAGTAGTAGTAGTAGCAGTAGTAGTAGGAATTGTATAGCATTAGGAGTTGTATTATAGTAGTAGTAGTAATACAGTAGTAGTAGTAGCAGTAATAGTAGTAGCAGTAATAGTAGTAGTACAGTAGTAGTAAAAATACAGTAGTAGTAGTAGCAGTAGCATTAATCATAGTAGTAGCAGTAGTAGTAGGAATTGTATAGCATTAGGAGTTGTATTATAGTAGTAGTAGTAATAGTAGTAGTAGTAGTATTTTTTTTAATTTAACTGTTATTTAACTAGGCATGTCAGTTGATAAGATGATAAGATGGCACCGAAGAGCATGGCTGACCTTAAACATGCTCCTAACCAACTATTTTGTTCGTTTTTTTGTGTTGATTGTAACTTATTCTTTAACTTATTTTGTACATAAGGTAGCTACTACCGTCTCCTATGACCGAAAATAACTTCTGGCCATCAGAACAGCGATTACTCACCACGAACTGGAAGAAACTTTTTCCTTTAACGAGTCCGACGAGTAGGATATATACTGCTTTCCTGGGAACAGGCCCAAATCCCCATCATTTGTGTGAAGAAAAGACTGAGGATAAGAGGGAGCAGATCGGGCTGCCTTCTGAGAATCCGTAGGCGAGCGAGTAAACTCACCCTGCCATCCGTTCTACTTGCTAACATGCAATCATTGGAAAATAAAATTGAAGACCTGCGATTAAGATTATCCTACCAACGGGACATTAAAAACTGTAACATCTTATGTTTCACTGAGTTGGGGCTGAATGAAGACACAGATAGTATAGAGCTGGCAGGATTTTCCATGCACCGGCAGAACAGAGACACTACGTCTGGTAAGACGAGGGATGGGGGTGTGTGTCTTTTTGTTAACAACAGCTGGTGCACGATTTCCAATATTAAAGAAGTCTCAAGGTATTACTTGCCTGAGGTAGAGTACCTCATGATAAGCTGTAGACCACAGTATCTACCAAGAGAGTTCTAATCCATATTGTTTGTAGCCGTCTATTTCAAATCACATACCGATGCTGGCACTAAGACCGCGCTAAACAATAAACTCTACAAGACCATAAGCAAACAAGAAAATGCGCATCCAGAAATCAGTTTTACCACATTTTTACTAGCATATCACATGTGCAACCAGAGGAGAAAAAAACTCTTGACCACCTTTACTCCACACACAGAGATGCATACAAAGCTTTCCCCCGCCCTCCATTTGGCAAATCTGACCATAATTATATCCTCCTGATTCCTGATAATAAACAAAACTAAAGCAGGAAGTAGCAGTGACTCGCTCAATACGGAGGTGGTCAGATGACGCCGATGTTACGCTGCAGGACTGTTTTGCTAGCACAGACTGGAATATGTTCCGGGATTCATCTAATGGCATTGAGGAGTATACCACCTCAGTCATCAGCTTCATCAATAAGTGCATTGACGGAGTCGTCCCCACAGTGACCGTACACACATATCCCAAACCGAAGCCATGGATTACAGGCAACATCCACATCGAGCTAAAGGCTAGAACTGCCGCTTTCAAGGAGCGGGACACTATGCCCTCAGACGAACAATCAAACAAGCAAAACGTCAATACAGGATTAAGATTGAATCCTACTACACCGGCTCAGATGCTCGTCGGATGCGACGGGGCTTGAAAACTATTACGGACTACAAAGGGAAACCAAGACACGAGCTGCCCAGTGACGCAAGCCTACCGGACGAGATAAATGCCTTTTTATGCTCGCTTCAAGGCAAGCAACACTGAAACATGCATGAGAGAACCAGCTGTTCTGGATGACTGTGTGATAATGCTCTCAGTACCAATGTGAGCAAGACCTTTAAACAGGTCAACATTCACAAAGCCACGGGGCCAGATGGATTACCAGGACATGTAATCAAAGTACTCATTACCAGGACGTGTACTCAAAGTTGTCATTACCAGGACATGTATTGACATTTTCAACCTCTCCTTGACTGAGTCTGTAATACCTACATGTTTCATGCAGACCGCTATAGTCCCTGTGCCCAAGGAAGTGAAGGCAACCTGCCTAAATGATTACCGCCCTGTAGCACTCATGGTCATGGCTCACATCCTCCCGGATACCCTAGACCCACTCCAATTCGCATACCACCCCAACAGATCCACAGATGATATTCTCTATTGCACTCAACACTGCCCTTTTTCACCTGGACAAAAGGAACAACTAAGTGAGAATGCTGTTCATTGTTTACAGCTCAGCATTCAACAACATAGTGCCCATGAAACTCATCACTAAGCTAAGGACCGTGAGACTAAACACCTCCCTCTGCAACTGGATCCTGGACTACAGGAAAAGATGGACCGAACATTGACGGGGCTGTAGTGGAGCGGGTCGAGAGTTTCAAGTTCCTTGGTGTCCACATCACCAACTAACTAGAATGGCCCAAACACATCAAGACAGTCGTGAAGAGGGCACGACAAAGCCTATTCCCCCTCAGGAGACTGAAAAGATTTGGCATGGGTCCGCAGATCCTCAAAAGGTTCTTCAACTGCACCATTGAGAGCACTTGACCGGTTGCATCCCCGCCTGGTATGACAAATTCTTGGTATCTGACCGTAAGGCACTACAGAGGGTAGTGTGTACGGCCCAGTACATCACTGGATCCAAGCTTCCTGCCATCCAGGACCTATATACTAGGCGGTGTCAGAGGAAAGGCCATCAAATTGTCAGAGACTCCAGTCACCCAAGTCATAGACTGTTTTCTCTGCTACCGCATGGCAAGCGATACCGGAGTGCCACGTTTATGACAAAAAGACTCATTAACAGCTGCTACACCCAAGCCATAAGACCGCTGACCAATTAATCAAATGGCCAACGGACTATTTACATTGACCCCCCCATTTGTTTTGTACACTGCTGCTACACGCTGTTTATTATCTTCGCATAGTCACTTCACCCATACCTACATGTACAAATGACCTCAACTGACCTGTACACCCGCACACTGACTCTGTACCTGTACCCCCTGTACATAGCCTCATTATTGTTAAGTAGTAGTTTTAGTATTGTTAGTAGTAGTAGTGGTAGTAGCAGTAGTAATAGTATCATAGTTGTAGTAGTAGAAGTAGCAGTAGAAGCAGTAGAGGTAGTAGCAGTAGCAGTAGTAGTACTATATCTTACCCAGTACCCGTAGGTGTATGTAGTAGTAGTATAGCTTGGCTCCCTGCTCTGTGTCGTAGAGAGCCTGGCAAGTGTAGAGGCCCTCGGCAGCCAATGGGAGGCGCTCTATACTCAGAGAGGCGGCGCCAGAGATCACCTGAAGGTCTCCTAGACTCTGGGCCAGCTTCTGCAGCTTAGGGCCTAAAAAAATACATAAAAATAAAAATAATAATAATAAAACATATTATAAATAACAAATAGAAATAATAATGCAAATAATATTAATAATAATAATCATCATAATGATCCTCTTCTTCCTCCTGCTACTACTTCTACTACTACTACTACTACTACTACTACTAATACTGCTGCTGCTGCTGCTACTGCTACTGCTACTGCTACTGCTACTGCTACTGTTGCTACTACTACTACTACTACAACTAGTACTACTGCCACTGCTACTGCTACTGCTGCTACTGCTACTAATATTACTACTAATACTACTACTAATACTACTAATACTGCTGCTGCTAGTGCTACTACTATGTCTTTTGAGCTTCTAGTCATGAAATCTATTCAGCCTACTCAATCACTTTTTATAGCTACTTTTTACAGGCCTCCTGGGCCATATACAGAGTTCCTCACTGAGTTCCCTGAATTCCTATCGGACCTTGTAGTCATAGCAGATAATATTCTAATTTTTGGTGATTTTAATATTCACATGGAAAAGTCCACAGACCCACTCCAAAAAGCTTTCGGAGCCATCGTCGACTCAGTGGGTTTTGTCCAACATGTCTATGGACCTACTCACTGTCACAGTCATACTCTGGACCTAGTTTTGTCCCATGGAATACATGTTGTGGATCTTAAAGTTTTTCCTCATATTCCTGGACTATCGGACCACCATTTCATTACGTTTGCAATCGCAACAAATAATCTGCTCAGACCCCAACCAAGGAGCATCAAAAGTCGTGCTATAAATTCTCAGACAACCCAAAGATTCCTTGATGTCCTTCCAGACTCCCTCTGCCTACCCAAGAACGCCAGAGGACAAAAATCAGTTAACCACCTAACTGAGGAACTCAATTTGTGTAAGTTTTCTTCCGTTGAAGGAGAGGAGGACCAAAATGCAGCGTGGTTAGAGTTCAACATGGTTTTTAATATGAGAAACTCAACATGAACTCAATTACAAATCAACAAACGTGGCAAAACCCGAAACAGTCCTATCTGGTGCAGAGAACACAAAGACAGGAAACAGCCCCATAAACATACAAAAAGACCTGACAAAACACATAAATCCCCCATGTCACACCCTGACCTAACCAAAATAATAAAGAAAACAAAGATAACTAAGGTCAGGGCGTGACAATTTAACCTTGCACAATACTCTAGATGCAGATGCATCCCTAAAAACTAAAAACATAAAACTATTACTGTTACTACTACAACTACTACTGCTACTGCTACTACTACTACCACGTCTACTACTACTACTCCTACCAATGCTACTACTGCTACTATTACTACTACTACTGCTAATACTACTATTACTATCTCTACTACTACTGCTACAACTACTACTACTAGTACTGCTACTACTTATATTACTACTACTAATATTACTACTAATACTACTACTACTACTACTACTGCTACCACTACTACTACTACTACTACAGCTAAATTTACAACTACTACCACTACCACTACTACTACTATTACTACTTCTACTACTAATACAACTACAAATACAACTACTACTACTACTACCACTAATACTACCGGTACTAGCGCTACTATAACTACTACTACTACTAATGCTTTTACTACTACTACTACTACTACTACTACTACTACTACTACTGCAACTGCTACTACTGTTACTACTACTACTACTATTACTACTATCACTACTATTACCACTACTACTACTACTACTACTGCTACTGCTACTGCTACTACTACTATTACTTCTACCACTAACACTACTACTACTACAACTACTACAACTGCTACTTTTACTACTATTGCTACTGCTACTGCTACTACTACTATTACTAGTATGACGACTACTAGTACCACAACTACTACTACTACTACTAGTACTAGTAGTAGAGGTAGTAATAGTAGTAGTAGTAGTAATAGTAGCAGTAGTAGTGTTGGTAGTGGTAGGTGTAGTAGTAGTAGTGGTAGTAGTAGTAGCAGTAGTAGTAGTTGTACTGCTAGTACTACTACTAATACGAATATTAATAATATTACTACTACAACTATTACGATTACTACTACTTCTACTACTATTTCTAAGACTACTACTACTACTACTACTGCTACTCTTATTATAATACTTCTAACACCACTACTACTAGTACTACTGCTACAACAGCTATTACTCCACCACTGCTGCTACTACTATTACTTCCACCACTACTACTGCTACTATTACTACAACTACAGCTACTGCTCTTACTACTATTACTACTACTACAACTAATGCTAATACTTTTACTGCTACTACAACCACTACTACTACGACTACTACTGCTACTACTACTACCATGACTACTACTACTACTCATACCAATGCTACTACTGCTGATACTACTATTACTACTAGTACTATCTCTACTACTACTGCTACTACTACTACTGCTAGTACTGCTACTACTTATATTACTACTACTAATATTACTACTAATACTACTACTACTACTACCACTACAACTATTGCTTCCACTACTACTACAACTACAACTACTACTACTGTTAAATTTACAACAACTACTACTACTACTATTACTACTATCAATACTATTAGCACTACCACTACTATTACTAGTACTACTACTACTACTACTAGTGCTACTATTATTGTAACTACCACTACTACTGCTACTACTTCGAGTACTACTACTACTATTACTACTTCTACTACTGCTACTAATACAACTACAAATACAACTACTACTACTACTACCACTAATACTACCGGTACTACCGCCACTATAACTACTACTACTACTACTACTACTACTACTACTACTATTACTATTACTGCTTCCACTACTACTACAACTACTACAACTTGTACTACAACTACAACGTCTAGTACTATTACTACTACTACTACAACTAGTACTACTACTGCAACTACTACTACTTGTACCATTACTACCACTACTACTATTTCTGCTACGACTAACACTACCGCTACTACTGCTCCTACTACTACTACTACTAATACTATACCACTGCTATACCACTACTACTACTACTACTACTACTACTACTACTACTACTACTACTACTACTACTACTACTACTATTACTGCTACTACTACTACTGCTACTATTACTACTACTACTATTACTACTTCTCTTTCTACTCTTACTACTACTACGACTACTTCTACTACTACTACCACTACTACTACTAATAATACTACCAATGCTACTACTGCAACTATTTCTACTTCAACTGCTACTATTACGATTAATACCTCATCTACTACTACTACTACTAATACTACTACTACTACTACTGCTAGTACTGCTACTACTACTACCACCACAAATACTTCTTCTACTTCTACTGCTACTACTACTACTACTACCACTTCCATTATTACTTCTACTGCTACTACCACTACCACTACTAATACTACTACCACTGCTACTACTGCTACTATTTCTACTACAACTGCTACAACTACTATTATTACCTCTACTACTACTACTACTACTACCACTACTACCACTAGTGCAAGTACTGCTTCTACTACTATTACTACTACTACTACTTACTACTACTACGAATACTACTTCTACTACTACTACTACTACTACTACTTCCACTGTTACTTCTACCACTACTGCTACTACTGCTACTACTACTAATATTACTACTACTATTACTACTACTACTGCTGCTACTACTTCTAAGTTTTAAGTTCCTCGGCGAACACATCACAGACAAACTGAATTGGTCCACCCACACAGACAGCATCAACCTCAGGAGGCTGAAGAAATTTGGCTTGTCACCAAAAGCACTCACAAACTTCTACAGATGCACAATCGAGAGCATCCTGTCGGGCTGTATCACCGCCTGGTACAGTAACTGCTCCGCCCACAACCATAAGGCTCTCCAGAGGGTAGTGAGGTCTGCACAACGCATCACTGGGGGCAAACTACCTGCCCTCCAGGACACCTACACCACCTGATGTCACAGGAAGGCCATAAAGATCATCAAGGACAACAACCACCCGAGCCACTGCCTGTTCACCCCGCTATCATCCAGAAGGCGAGGTCAGTATAGGTGCATCAAAGCTGGGACCGAGAGACTGAAAAACAGCTTCTATCTCAAGGCCATCAGATTGTTAAACAGCCACCACTAACATTGAGTGGCTGCTGCCAACACATTGACTCAACTCCAGCCACTTTAATAATGGGAATTGATGGGAATTGATGTAAAATATATCACTAGCCACTTTAAACAGTGCTACTTAATATAATGTTTACATACCCTACATTATTCATCTCATATGTATACGTATATACTGTACTCTAT
>NC_056461.1:45596385-45606385 GCF_018296145.1 Oncorhynchus tshawytscha
CAATAGCTGATAACCAAGTCTTAAAATACTCTGGATACATTCAGTAACATGATAAGACTATTCCTGGAAAATGTGGGGTGGAACATAAGACAAAAAAGGGGTTTGAGTGTGAGGACTAACTGGTGTCTCCAAGTTCCTCCACACATCTCCAAATTGTGCACAGTTCCTAAGCAATTTCAATGCACTTTTAGGACTCAAAGAAGTATTCAACAATAAGATACTTTTTTGAGCTCTCTGAGCTGTGTCAATGAGAAACCAAAGCAAGCACACTTACAGTTGTTGAGTTTGGAACACATCCCTGAATCCCCGCCATCACACAATTACTGTTGTCGTTTGCACAACCCTAAAATGGTCCATTACCAATCACAATCTGGGCCAGGTGGGTATGATTTTAAAGCTTGTTCTATTATCAACATGACCAGCTAATGTATAAAATACGGAAGTTGAAGCTCATTTACTTCAATTCTATGCAATTAAAAAACTTTAAAATGCTATTTGGAGAACAACAAAAATAAGCAAATTGACCCCAGCCATTATCACCTTGGCTGCTGTAGGTTCCTTCACCTCAGTCCATCTACAAACACATAGGCTATTAGCTATACAGCTGTAATGGAGGACACCAGCAGTATGGTCGCAGAACAGTTCCCCTCCTTTGTAAAGGACACCAGCAGTATGATCTCTACCATTGAATCTCTTGATCCTCTCCCTGATAACACTTTGTTAGTTACTTTTGATGTTGAGTCGTTACACACAAATATTCCACATGAGGGCGGTATTGAAGCTTTGGAACATTTTCTTCTGCAACGTGACCCTAATGAACTATCTTCCAGTCCCTGCATTATAACATTGGTTGATATAGTACTCACACACAACTACTTCATGTTTCCTAAATTATTTCTTCATTCAGACGAAGGGTACTGCTATGGGATCCCCCATAGCTCCTAAATATGCTAATTTGTATGTGGGTTACATGGAGAAAGAGTATTTTCAATCCTCTCAAAAATAAATTATTGCCTAACATTATTTGAAAACGGTATATTGATGATATTTTTTTATTCTATGGAAGGGTGATACAAAAGAAAAACAGCTCCAGGTATTCCATGCTTTTCTTAACTCCAGTTCTGAGGATTTGAGATTTACTCTGCACTCTGATACACGTCAAATCAGTTTTCTTGATCTTCTGATCTTGTGTGAAGATAGTGTTCTATACACGGATCTTTACAGGAAACCTACTGATCGTAACCGTTTGTTGAGGGCTGATAGTTGTCACCCGCTTCCCTTGAAAAACAGTTTGCCCTACAGCCAATTCTTGTCGAATCAAAAGAATTTGCAAAAAACAATCAGATTTCGACAGAAATATGGCTGAGACGCAAAGAAAATTCAAGGAGAGGGGGTACAAAAATGGTCAGATTAATACTGCCATTGAGAAAATTCAAAACAAAACAAGACATTACCTTTTTCAAGGTCAGTCTCGCAAAAAGAAGCATTCTTACGTTCTAACTGCCCACTATTCAAAGTGCTCTGAACAAATGAAGGGAATCGTTCACAAACATTGGCACATTCTAAGATCCGATGAAAGTATCGGTAATGTGTTTTCGAACCTTCCCTTGGTCGTATTCTCGCAGGGCAGAAACTTCAGAGATCAACTGGTAAACTCTGATTTACCACCCCAAGATATCCCTGCACAACGTCTATTTGCGCCCCTACTGGACGGAATCTACAAGTGTAATGGCTGTGCTCAATGCAATGGCACTTATAAATGTAGATCCTTCAAGCACCCCCAAACAGGGAAACATATCCCAATCAAAGGTGTTGTGTTGTACTCCACTAAGGCAGTTATTTATCTTATAACTTGTCCTTGTGGTAAAGATTATGTGGGTAAAACAAAGCGTGAATTAAAAGTACAAATCTCGGAGCATCATAGCACCATTAGGTGCAAAAACTCGCCTTACCCAGTTGCGGCCCACTTTTTGGAAGCAAACTGCTCGATTTCGTCTCTATTATGTTGGCATCGAACATGTCACCCTCCCTAGGAGAGGGGGTGACCTCGATAATTTATTGTTAAAACGAGAGCCTGCCTGGATATTTAATTTAAAGACCCTTGCTCCCTTTGGTCTCCACGTAGACTTGATGCCATTCTTTTGATTATTGTGATTTTGCTATTGTTAATTGTAGGCTTATGTAGCCAAATTGTATCTATGATCGTTTGCTATCCACTCATGTTTTTTGTATGCTATTTTAATATATAGGAATTAACCAATGATATCAGTCCAAACCCTGCCATGATAAACGAGTCACCCCGCAGTGTTTGTCATTATACCCTGATGAGGACAGCTTGTCTGTCGAAACTTTGGACATGATATTTTTGCATCTGAGATTCTAGTGTGCTGCTCTCCTTTATTTTCATGTATTTTAATGTAGACCTATAGGGAAGATAGACCATGTGGAGATGACATTTCTCCTTTAAGATGAATCAATGTACACTGAACAAAAACATAAACGCAACATGCAACAATTTCAAAGATTTTACTGAGTTACATATTGAGTTCATATAAAGAAATTAGTCAATTTAAATAAATGCATTAGGCCCTAATCTATTAATTGACTGGAAATACAGATATGCATCTGTTGGTCACAGATACCTTAAACAACAAAAAAGTGGGGGCGTGGATCAGAAAACCAGTCATTATCTGGCTGGTGTGACTACCATTTGCCTCATGCAGCACGATACATTTCCTTCGCATACAGTTAAACAGGCTGTTGATTGTGGCCAGTGGAATGTTGTCCACCCCTATTTAATGGCTGTGTACGAAGTTGCTGGATATTGACGGGAACTGGAACACGCTGTCGTACATGTCAATACAGAGCATCTAAACATGCTCAATGGGTGACATGTCTGCAGGCCATGGAAGAACTGGGACGTTTTTAGCTTCCAGGAATTGTGTACAGATCCGTGCAACATGGGGCTGTGTATAATCATGCTGAAACATGACATCATGGCACGACAATGGTCCTCAGGATCTAATCACGGTATCTCTGTACTCTCATAGTCATTTGCATTCATTGTCTGTAGCTTATGCCTGCCCATACCATTACCCCACCGCCACCATGGGGCACTCGCATGGTTGACATCAGCAAACCACTCGCCCACATGACACTATACACGCTTGTCTGCCATCTGCCCGGCACAGTTAAAACCGGAATTCATCCATGAAGAGCACACTTCTCCAGCGTGCCAGTGGCCATCGAAGGTGAGCATTTGCCCACTAAAGTCGGTTACAACGCCGAATTGCAGTCAGGTCAAGTCCCTAGTGAGGACAACGAGCACGCAGATTAGCTTTCCTGTGACAGTTTCTGACAGTTCGTGCAGAAGTTCTTTGGTTTTGCAAACCCATAGTTTGATCAGCTGTCTGGGTGGCTGGTCTCAGATGATCCCGCAGGTGAAGATGCCGGATGTGGAGGTCCTGGGATGACTCGGTAACACGTGGTTTGCGGTTGTGAGGCCGGTTGGATGTACTGCCTAATTCTATAAAACAACATTAGAGGCGGCTTAGGGTAGAGAATTTAACATTAAATTATCTGGCAACAGCTCTGGTGGACATTCCTGCAATCACCATTCCAATTGCTCGCTCCCTCAAAACTGTGGCATTGTGTTGTGTGACAAAACTGCACATTTTAGAGCAGCCTTTTATTGTCCCCAGCACAAGGTTCGCCTGTGTAATGATCATGCTGTTTATTAATCAGCTTTTTGATATGTCACACCTGTCAGGTGGATTGATTATCTTAGGAAATTAAAAATGCTCACTAATAGGGATGTAGTCAAATTTGTGCACAACGTTTGAGAGAAGCTTTCTGTGCTTTTGGAACATTTTTGGGATCTTTTATTTCAGCTCATGACACATGGGACCAACACTTTTTTGTTCGGTGTATTTTGAGACATTGAGGTCTCAATGAGACATTGAGGATTATAATAAATACCACTATGATGTCCTACAGTCAAGGCAAAACCCTGTGAATACAAATGTGCACATTTCCAAATCAGAAAACTCATGTCAATGCCCATATAGTAACTATGAAGACACCGAGGTCCGGACCTCTGTTATTATAATTAGTAAAATATGTATAATAATACAAAATTATATTTTGTACACAATAAATAAAATCAATTACATGTCAACATCTAAGTATTGCTCCCAGCGTTGATCAAAGCTTAGAACGCTTATATTCTTGATTTTTAATAGCGTTTGCTTCTTTGCGAACGAGTGGAATCATGAACAGTGGTTTGTTTATTATGTTCGCCTGCAACCCCTGGATTTGCCTCCCGGATTTGCATTTTTAGCAGCATATTCACCACTCTCTCAAACGGCTAACTCCACCGAGGGCCTGAGACGTGAAACGAACTACCTCAACAGAGACCCTTCTGACATTGTGATTGTGAGATGCCGGACAAAAGGCTAATTTAAAACCGTCCTGTGACTCCTTTGTCGTAGCAGAATCAGAATCAGAATTAGTTGGGTAACACAGATAAGATGTTTTATTTTCATGATATGCTTGTGAGATACTTGTCATTTAGAATGTATTTTGTTGTACTATAGTGTTGGCCGTTTGCAGTTATCTGTTCTCTGTCAGGGTTCAGTTACTTGGGCCACAGAAAGGGGAGAGGTCAAGCTTGTCTTCATATGTAAACATATATTTTAAACCATGTGAAGGGATGATTGAGGGGGAACCAATTATCTCTTGGCTTCACAATGTCTGTGTGCCAGTCACTCCCTACTTTTCCCATCGGGAGAGGAGGATGGCAGTGTCTGGAACCATTTTATGTTCCCTCTGAGGTTGCCCTTATCTTGACCTAGAGAGTCACTCTCCTCTCCGTGAGCTTGTCCAGGATGGGTTGTATTTGGGATGGGAGTGTCTAAAATGACAATTGATATATACATTGGGTGAGGTAATGTCTTGGTACTATTTTGTACCAAGAACGAGATAAGAGCTTCGTTTAGGAGACCAAACTGAATGATAATTTATAGCTAAATACTGTCTGGCGATGGGATACAAGTAAAATCTTTCTTTGTATAATGTTCTTAAGATCTCTTATTTGTCATGTCGACTAAGGGGGTGGATCTTTGCTATAAAGGATCTCAGTTGCCATTATGTTGACACTCTCAGAGAATTCATTTATAGACACTGAATTGATTTGAGAGTCACAGGGTTGTGATGGAGCTCATATGATTAAAGATGGACTTCATGATAACTCTGACTTGTGTGTGGTTTGCTCTCATGATTTGGTAATTCAGGAAATTTCCACTACACCTTCCATGTCTACAGACATCCTCCAAACAAACAAAAAATGATTCTCTAAGAATGAGTGCACAACTGATGAAAAAATGTTAAATGTAAACGTTGTCTCTTATACATATGTCAGTCAGTCAGGTGGCTAGCTGCCAGCAGAGACTTCTATTGCAGTAACGTTCAAGGCCTCTGGCTAGAAGGATGAAGTAGAAGGATGAAGTAAGAAGTTAACCTTACACAGAGCCTACTTTAGCAGGATCAAAATATATGTTGCTTAGTTCTACTAATACCTTTGCTTTACAGAAAGCAGGCTAGTGAGACAGACAGTGATGTTGTGTTCAGTGGTGAGGCTAATGCAATGCATGCAGAGGGAAGCAGAGGAGACAGGAGGAAGCAGAGAGAGAGAGGGATTAGTACAGTGGTGAGGCTAAGGCAAGCTGCAATGCATGCATGAGGATCATATTTTATTTGTCACATGCGCCGAATACAAAAGGTGTTGACTGTTAAAAAGTAAGACAAATATCTGCAAAATAAAAAGGAAATAATAACACAATAAAAACAATAAAGAGGCTATATACAGGGAGTACTGAGTCAATGTGCAGGGGTACCAGGTAATTACATGGTTATATACAGGAAGTACTACGTCAATGTGCAGGGGTACCAGGTAATTACATGGTTATATACAGGAAGTACTAAGTCAATGTGCAGGGGTACCAGTTAATTACATGGTTATATACAGGAAGTACTAAGTCAATGTGCAGGGGTACCAGTTAATTACATGGTTATATATAGGAAGTACTGAGTCAATGTGCAGAGGTACCAGTTAATAACATGGCTTTATACAGGAAGTACCAGTACTGAGTCAATGTGCAGGGGTATGAGGTAATAACATGGCTATATACAAGAAGTACCAGCACTGAGTCAATATGCACGGGTATGAGGTAATAAAATGGCTATATACAGGGAGTACAACTACCTAGTCAACGTGCAGGGGTATGAGGTACACTCCATGACCAAAAGTACTCGATTAAAATCTCATTCAAAATCACATCAAATGTTTTTTGTCACATGCTCTGAATACAACAGATGCAGACCTTACCGTGAAATACTTACAACCCCTTAATTAACCAACAATGCAGTTCCAGAAATAAAGTTAGGAAAATATTTACTGAATAATCAAATCAAAAAGTAACACAAAATAATTATAGAAGAATAACAAGGCTAAATACCGGGGGTAAACAGCGGGTAGCAGTAGTGTAAAAACAAAGTGGGGGGAGGGCAATATAAACAGTCCGGTGTGGCCATTTGATTAATTGTTCAGCAGTCTTATGACTTGGGTGTAGAAGCTGTTAAGGAGCCTTTTGGTCCTACACTTTACGCTCCGGCACCGCTTGCCATGCGGTAGCAGATAGAGAACAGTCTATGCCTTCCTCTGACACCGCCTAGTATATAGGTCCTGGATGTCAGGAAGCTTGGCCCCAGTGATGTACTGGTCTGTACGCACTGCCCTCTATAGCGCCTTATGGTCAAATGCCGAGGAGTTTCCATACCATGCAGTGATGCAACCGGTCAGGATGCTCTCGATGGTGCAGCTGTATAACTTTTTGCGGATCTGGGGACCCATGCCAATTCTTTTCAGTCTCCTGAAGGGGAAAAGGTCTTGTCGTGCCCTCTTCACAAATGTCTTGGTGGGATTGGACCATTCTAGTTTGTTTGTGATGTGGATACCAAGGAACTTGAAACTCTCGACCGGCTCCAAGTCAATGTTAATGGGGGCCTGTTCCTTTAGTCCACATCAGCTACTTTGTCTTGCTCACATTGAGGGAGATGTTGTTTGTCCTGGAACCACACTGCCAGGTCTCTGACCTCCCTATATGCTGTCTCAACGTTGTTGGGGATCAGGCCACTGTTGTGTCGTCAGCAAACTTAATGATGGTGTTGAAGTCGTGCCTGGCTACGCAGTTGTGGGTGAACAGGGAGTACAAGATGGGACTAAGTACACAACCCTGAGAGGCCCCAGTGTTGAGGATAAGCATGGCAGATGTGTTGTTACCTACCCTCTCCACCTGGGGATGACCCGTCAAGAGGTCCAGGATCCATTTGCAAAGGGAGGTGTTTAGTCCCACAGTCCTTAGCTTAGTGATGAGCTTTGAGGGTACTATGGTGTTGAACGCTGAGCTGTAGTCAATGAATAGCATTCTCACATAGGTGTTCCTTTTGTCCAGGTGGGAAAGGACAGTGTGGAGTGCGATTGAGATTGCTTCATCTGTTGATCTATTGATCTATTGGAAGAACATGCAAATTGAAGTGGGTCTAGGTTTTCCGGCATGATGTTGTTGATGTAATCCTTGATCAGCCTTTCAAAGCACTTCATGGCTACTGACGTGAGTGCTACGGTGCGGTAATCATTTTGGCAGGTTACCTTCACTTTCTTGGGCTATGGTGGTCTGTTTGAAATATGTAGGTATTACAGACTTGGTCAGGGAGAGGTTGAAAATGTTAGGTTAGACACTTGCCAGTTGGTCTGTCCATGTTATGAGTACACATCCTGGTAAACTGTCTGGCCCTGCGACTTTGTGATTTTAATATCAGAGCTGAACTATTTTATTTTTTAATTTTTTTATTTTACCTTCATTTAACCAGGTAGGCAAGTTGACAACAAGTTCTCATTTACAATTGCGACCTGGCCAAGATAAAGCAAAGCAGTTCGACAGATACAACGACACAGAGTTACACATGGAGTAAAACAAATATACAGTCAATAATACAGTATAAACAAGTCTATATACGATGTGAGCAAATGAGGTGAGATAAGGGAGGTAAAGGCAAAAAAAGGCCATGGTGGCAAAGTAAATACAATATAGCAAGTAAAACACTGGAATGGTATATGTGCAATGGAAGAATGTGCAAAGTAGAAATAAAAATAATGGGGTGCAAAGGAGCAAAATAAATTAATTAATTAAATACAGTAGGGAAAGAGGTAGTTGTTTGGGCTAAATTATAGGTGGGCTATGTACAGGTGCAGTAATCTGTGAGCTGCTCTGACAGTTGGTGCTTAAAGCTAGTGAGGGAGATAAGTGTTTCCAGTTTCAGAGATTTTTGTAGTTCGTTCCAGTCATTGGCAGCAGAGAACTGGAAGGAGAGGCGACCAAAGAAAGAATTGGTTTTGGCGGTGACTAGAGAGATATACCTGTTGGAGCGTGTGCTACAGGTGGGAGATGCTATGGTGACCAGCGAGCTGAGATAAGGGGGGACTTTACCTAGCAGGGTCTTGTAGATGACATGGAGCCAGTGGGTTTGGCGACGAGTATGAAGCGAGGGCCAGCCAACGAGAGCGTACAGGTCGCAATGGTGGGTAGTATATGGGGCTTTGGTGACAAAACGGATTGCACTGTGATAGACTGCATCCAATTTTTTGAGTAGGGTATTGGAGGCTATTTTGTAAATGACATCGCCAAAGTCGAGGATTGGTAGGATGGTCAGTTTTACAAGGGTATGTTTGGCAGCATGAGTGAAGGATGCTTTGTTGCGAAATAGGAAGCCAATTCTAGATTTAACTTTGGATTGGAGATGTTTGATATGGGTCTGGAAGGAGAGTTTACAGTCGAACTATGAAGTAGTGTCGTGTGAATTTAATATCAGAGCTGAACTAAGAAGTGGTGTAGTGTGAATTTAATTTCAGAGCTGAACTATGAACTGGTGTAGTGTTAATTTAATATCAGAGCTGAACTAAGAAGTGGTGGTAAGTGGATCAGATAAATAAAGAAATGAATAAGAAAAATGATATAAATAAAGAGCTGAATAATATAAATAAAGAGATAAAAAAGACAAATAAGGAGGTGAATAAGATAAATAAGATAAGACTCCAGTCTGCTAAATTGTAATTACTTTGCTACTATGGTATATTTATTGCCGTACCTCCTCACGCGATTTGCACACATTGTATATAGACTTTCTTTTTTTCTATTGTGTTATTGACTGTACGCTTGTTTATTCCATGTGTAACTCTGTGTTGTTGTTTGTGTTGCACTGATTTGCTTTATCTTGGCCAGGTCGCAGTTGTTAATGAGATCTTGTTCTCAACAAGCCTACCTGGTTAAATAAAGGTGAAATAAAAAAATTGACATAAAGAGATGAATGAGATAAATAAAGAGATGAATATTATAAATAATATAAATAAAGAGATTAATAAGATAAATAAAGAGATGATTAAGATAAATAAAGAGATGAATATTATAAATAACATAAATAAAGAGATAAATAATATAAATGAAGAGATGAACAAGATAAATAAAGAGATTAATAATAGTGGGACCTTTTCCAAAGTCGTAGACCACAGCTTTGATGGCGTCGGTTCCAGGTTGTGTGAACCCCCAGATGTAAACATCGGGTCTGGTTGATCCACACTCCAGGATCACGGCTTTACCCACCACTCCATCCAGACCTGAGTCAACATACACCACCTGGCCTGGATCTATGATCTCCACATCTACACACACACACACACACACACACACACACACACACACACACACACACACACACACACACACACACACACACACACACACACACACACACACACACACACACACACACACACACACACACACACACACACACACACACACACACACACACACACACACATTGGAGATTGGATATTTTAGACACAGTGCAGTGTAATGGAGCTGTGTTGACAGGGTTACAGGGT